>NW_024070202.1:113786653-113789875 GCF_014754425.2 Oryx dammah | reverse complement strand
CCCCCCCCCACTCCGACCGCGTCCCCCGCCCTCCCCTCCATCCGTCCCTCCCTGGACCCTCCCGCGACTCTCAGGGTTTCCAGCCGCCCGGGCTCCGGGCGCCCGAGGTCCCCGGAAGCCAAGTCTTTTCCTGCTGAGCCTGACGGACGCTTCAAAAAAGGCACGGACTGGGGTTTTCCCTTGGCGGTCCAGTGGTTCTGACTGGGCGCCTTCACGGTCGGGACCCTGGGTTCGATCCCCGGTCGGGAGCTAAAATCCCACAAGCCGCGCCCAAGACAGAACCCCACGGACTGCCGTTATTCTGGCAGATTGTCCGCTTGTGAAGGATGAAATACAGGTCCTTGAAAGTGCCTTGTGGTGCCTCGCCTTTGTCCCGCGCCCTCTCAGAGGGCAGGAGAGTGCCTGCGAAGCTGGGGCCTGGCCCGACCCCGGCGGCGAACTCCTCTGCCCCTCCAGTGTCCCTGAGTCGGGGGGTGGCAGGAGGGAGGCCAGGGGGCAAGGAGTCAGCCCCGCGGTCTGCCTGGGTGACGGCGGGGCCCCGCTGCTCCTCCCGCCGGCACAGAGGCGGCCCCTTCTCTCAGGTGTGGACAAGGCAGGCCCTGGGGGTGTGCAGGGGAAGCCCCTGCCAAGGGCGGGTGAAGGGAGAAGTGGGGCTCAGGCTCTGAGAGACCCTGAGAGGAGCCGCCTCAGCGGCCCCCTCACACCCGGCAGGGGCCCTCTTCCAGCCCCTCCCCTGATGCCTGCAGTCCACATCCATGGTGCCCTCCAGGCCCGGCCCTGGCTGGCCGCTGTCGCAGGAAGAGGAAATGCTGCGGAAGACAGTGTCCGCCCTTGAGAGCTGAAAAGCGAAAGTGAAGTCGCTCAGTCCTGTCTGACTCTGCAATGTTATTTCTTGTAGCCCGCCAGGCTCCTCCATCTGTGGGGTTTTCCAGGCAAGAATACTGGAGTGGGTTGCCATTTTCTTCTCCAGGGGATCTTCCTCACCCCTGGGATTGAACTCAGGTCTTCCACATTGCAGGCAGACTCTTGACCCTCTGAGCCACCAGGGAATCCCCTTGAGAACTGAGCATCTTGCTAAAGGCAAGCCTCCCCAGGCAGAGGCAGCCCCTGATGCAGAGAGGTGGGTGTGGGTACAGAAAGGTATCTTGATGCCAGATGCACCCCGGGGGTGCCCAGGTCCATGCCTGGTGGGTAAGGACGCTGACCCTCTGGCCACATGAACAGATAACAGTACTGACTCCAGGGGCGGTAGAAAGCGCGGCGCTACCTCTGTGACTGTGCTCTGGGCCACACCCCCAAACTCTGGGAAGCCAGGGGCCTAGCCAGGAGAACAGGCTGGCTGGTGAGAACGACCCACAGAAGCAGCATCACCCCTCCTTCTTCAGGTGGGAGGCAGCACCCAGGAGAGATGAGGGGTCCCTGGGGGCTGC
This sequence comes from Oryx dammah, assembly GCF_014754425.2. Taxonomy (NCBI): domain Eukaryota; kingdom Metazoa; phylum Chordata; class Mammalia; order Artiodactyla; family Bovidae; genus Oryx; species Oryx dammah. The sequence continues at coordinate 113,788,445 of NW_024070202.1, read as the reverse complement.
CCGCCAGGTCTGGGAGCGCTCATTTCCTAGCGGTTCTCCAGGGCCCGAGGCTGCAGCTGCCAAGGACAGGCCCTCCCAGTCCTGAGGGGCTTTCCAGGAAGCTGAAGTTCGTTCCAGGGAGGGCGGGCAGAGAGAACCCCCCTGAGTACCTGTGCTGATGTTTATAGTCACCTTTCTCAGACTGTGTTGCTGGCAGAGGCAGTGTGAGTGACCAGACGCTTGCTCCTTGGTGCTCACAGCTGATGCTGCTTTCCTGTCTGGACAGCACGTGCACGCATGGCGTCTTATCCAACCACATGCATCTTCCCTCACTCTACCCTGAGAAACAGCCCCTGGGTGCAAATCCTACAGTGGGCTGCCGCATTCGGTTTTCTCCAGCCTGCCTCTCCAAGAGTAAGAAATGGAAAACTATTTTGCATGTATACAGCATGATATATTTGGGTAAATTGTATTTCAGTAATTTTTGTGTGTGCGCTCTTTGGTTTGGGCATCAGGGTGATGGTGGCCTCATACAGTGAGTTAGTTTGGAGGCGTTCCTTCCTCTGCAGGAACAGTTTGGAATAGTTTCAGAAGGATGGGTTTAACTCGTCTCTACATGTTTGGAAGAATTCGCCTGTGGAGCCATCTCCTCGTGGACTTTGGTTTGTTCAGTGAGATCAGTTGCTCAGTTGTGTCCGACTCTTTGCAACCCCATGGACTGCAGCACACCAGGCTTCCCTGTCCTTCACCATCTCCCGGAGCTTGCTCAAACTCGTGTCCGTTGAGTCGGTGATGCCAAAAACATTTGGTTGGGTGTTTCTAAATCACAGATTCGATTTCAGCACTTGTAATCGGCCTTTCTGTCTCTCCCTGGTTCAGCCTTGGGAACTTGCACCTGAGGATCTTGTGCAGCTCTTCCAGGCTGTCCATTTTATTGCTGTGCAGTTGCTGGCAGTAGCCTCTTACGGTCCTTTGTACTTGTGTAACTTTTCCTTTTTCAAGTTTTACTGATTTGGGCCCTTTCCCCCTTTTTCTTGATGAATCTGGCTAAAGGTTTATCAATTTTATTGAGTGATTTTCATTTCAGCAGCCTAAGAGGGCTTTGCTAGATGTTGAGGAAGCTATAAAGACCAGATAACCACAGGTTGTTTCTTTGCGTTTGGTAATGTATCCTTGCCTCTGATAAACCCCTTTAGTTGAGTAGGGAAGGACAGGAAGTACTCACAGGATTTATGGGCAGGAAAACAGGGACAGGATGTGGTGGTGTCCCCAGAGCCAAGAGCAGCCAGAGCTTCATGTAGGTGATGGGATCAGATCTGACCACGTGCAGCACGCTCTGGCCAGTGCCTGCAGCCTCCACTGACCCCTTCGGCCCACAGGCCTGGCCATCCCACCCGTGTGGAGCCCTCTAAGGCCCCACTAGGCGCCACTCACGTCTGGAGCCCTGCCTGCCTCTCAGGGTGCTCTGGCGGGCCCAGGACAGCCCCGCGACCTCAGGAACGCGGCGCCCTCAGCCTGCCCTGCCCCTCCATGACTTCAGGAACGCGGCGCCCTCAGCTTGCCCCACCCCTCCTGGGGTCTCACTGTCCCACGTGCGCAGTGTCCTTTCCCTCTGACTCTCCAAGAACCACCCCCCAAAGCCCGTCTCCTCTGATTTCAGGCTCAGCACCCTTCCTCCTGTTTAACAGCTTTTTCATCACAGATGTCCTTTGCTTTCTCTTGCATCCCAGAGCAGGGAGCGATGTTCCATCCCAGAGCAGGGAGCAATGTTCCATCCCAGAGCAGGGAGCGATGTTCCATCCCAGAGCAGGGA
>NW_024070202.1:113705042-113786643 GCF_014754425.2 Oryx dammah | reverse complement strand
CATCCCAGAGCAGGGAGCGATGTTCCATCCCAGAGCAGGGAGCGATGCTCCACCACCGCCTGTCAGGTGTCACACAACCAGCTGGAGGCACAGCCAGGGCTAACGCCCGTCAGCGTGTGCAGATGGGCAGCCCTGCTGGTGGACAGCGCACAGCCGCACCGTCCTGAGCTCCTGAACGGGCTTCTCTGTCTCTTCACACCCAAGTGGAGCGTGAGAACTGCCAGTGTGGCTTGGCTACCCTAGCCTCTGCCATGGTCAGTAAGCAGCAGCTGGGGAAACAAGAAGCCACACCTGGCCACGCCCAGGGCAGTACCTTGTGAGCCAAACGCTACAACCCAGGCCCAAATCCAAGGTCTTACATGAGGCTGGGACCCCCTCACGGCCTGGGCCATCAGGCGAGGGAGCACCCCCCACCACCCCTACTCCCAGAGCCTCTGTACACTTGACCTTTTAATAACAGTCACTGATGACCCTCATGGGGAGTCAGTGGAAGCTGACACCTCCAACCTAAATGAAGCTCACCACCACCCGGATGCTGTCCTCACTCCAACAGTTTGGGAATTTGAGTAACTTATTGCAAAGTCAGGCTGACAATTTTGGAATGTATCTTCTGTCTTTTATTTTCGCCTGTACCATCCACTTTTGAAAGAATGACAAGAAAAGATTTCCACCAGTTTACACTAGCCTGCTGTCTAAGCTCTATGATTTCTGAAAAAGCGGAAGCACTTCAGCCAGCCCCTCAACAGCAACTGTGTGACCCCTCTGCCCTCAGTGGCAGAGCTTCTAACGGGGCAGGAAGTCTTGGGAACACACCTGGCGCGCGTTTCTTTCCACACAGGCTTCTCCCAGCTGTGTCCTGGTACTGCTGAGGGTCTTCATTTAATAACACGTTTAGAGGAAGGCATGGTCGTCTCAGAACAGTTACTTGAGCCGTTAAGAGGCTAGTAACTACATACCTTTAGAGTCTTCTGTATTATACCCAACCCACACACAAAGACATGGAGAAAATAGACCTTAAATCTCTGATAGGCATCTCAGCCAGCAATGGATTTACTATGACAGCGCTGCATCTAAGAATGCTAATTAAAAGTAAGTTGCTTTGGCTGGCCTTTAAGACTTTCCCGTTTAATAAGAAATTTTATATTTGTAAAGAATTCTGAATATATATACATTCTGAATTTCCACCCAGAATTTCAAGTGCCTACTCTGCTGAGTGTTACTCGCTCAGGCATGTCCAACTCTTTGTGACCCCACGGACTGTATGTAGCCTGCCAGGCTCCTCTGTTCCTGGAATTCTCTGGGCAAGAATACTGGAGTGGGTTGCCATGCCCTTCTCCAGGGGATTTTCCTGACCCAGAGATTGAACCTAGGTCTCCCGCGTTGCAGGCAGACTCTTTACCGTCTGAGCCACTGGGAACTTCTACTTAACTCAGCACAAAAAACACTGCTATTTCAGGCTGAAGGCCTCTGTCACGGTCTGGTGTGGCTGCTATAGCCGACGCCTTGTCTCTAAAAGGCCCCCAAAGCGCTTGGAACAGTCGAGGCTCTAAGGGACACGTTCAGGAAGCGGCAGAGGGTGAAGCAGGAGGCAGGGTTGCGTCGTGGGGAGGAGGAGACGACTGAGCACTGGGTTCCAGAGGGCAGGAGCGCAGGGCGAGGGGAAGGACGGGAGACACGCCCATCTCTCCCTCCCCAGTCTTCCCGCAGCCCTCCCCGGGAGCCACACGAGCAGGGAGGGTGGCGCTCAGGCCGCAGAACCTGAAGGCAGCAGGCGACAGCGAGGTCAGGCCAGAGGCGGCTCAGTTCCCAAGGGCACCCCTGGGGACCGGCACCCTGTCCCACCCACCCATCTCTCACTCTCTACATCCCTGTTCCCTGCCTACCCCTCCTACACCCGAAGAAGCAGCACTTTGCAGCAAAATCAGTAAAAAGGAAGAAGAAGAAGACCTGCATTACACCTTGAAAACGATAGAATATTTATAAGCAGAAACTTAAAAGTTATTTCTGTTCATCGCTTAGTTTTTCTTTGCTGCCGACTTTATGTTCTCTACATAGGATAAGTACTCTGCAATAATAATCTCTTCGTCTTCCAGAGTTGAGTCAAGGTAGTCTTCTTCGTGTTCTGGGATGTCTTCCAGGATCTCGTTGACAGCCTCTGTCTCCATGTCTTCGTCTGTTGAGGCACTAGAGGTGCCTGCAGTAAAGAAGCGTGGGCATCGAGAGCTCAGGGAGACAAAGAAAAAGGAGCATCCACATAGAGACTGAGCTAACCCTCAGCTCTGCCTTCACTGGCCACAGTGCCGAGCGGCCCATGGGGCAGGCGTCTAGGGACGCCCTGCTCAGCCCCCGTTCAGGCCTCAACGAGGCACCCCCTCCACCCGCCAGCTCCCACTTGGTGCTCCGAGACCCCAGACCCACCTGCAGAGTCGGACGGGGATGTGGACGGTGTGGACGAAGAGTCTTCCGCGGAGAGCTGCAGGTCGGGAGGAAGTCTTCCTCCATTGTGGACCAGGGTCTGCGCCGCCAGCTGGACGTTACCCCTGAACACCCTCAGGGCCGCCTTGGCCGCGACCGCATCGAAGCCCATGTATACCAGCTGGGGGAACGGAGGAGGCGGCTCTGCAGAGGGCCCGCCGCACAGAGCGGATGTGCCCCCCACGGCCGCCCCCCACGCGGGGCCAGGGGAGTCTGATCCTGGTGGCGAGGGTGCGGGGGAAGAAGTTTAAAACCCACCGCACGCCTGGACCACCAGCTTCCTCCGCTAATGTGTGCGTGGGGCAGCTTGGGAAGGAAGGAGGGGGACCTGGGCCAACCGTACCAGGCAGTCACCTCGGAAAGGCAGCCAGCTCGAGCCAGAGGATGTGCTGTCCGTCTGCCTAGTGACCAGGCTCGTTGGGTAAGTGCTGCCGGCAGGCTAATGGGACGGGGGCCCATACCGGACAGTCACCACAGTGACACCCTTGCAGGTCACAGGCAGGGAGATGGGCGGTCAGAGATGGGTCAACGCACAAAGAGGCGTGTGTACAGAAGAGGAGAAAGTCCGAAAAACACCTTCGTGTTGCTTCCTGGGTGTCCTACTCGGAAGGGAATGCCGTGGTCTGCTTCCCCGTGGTGGGCCTGGTTACACCTGGAGCCCCGGGGGCCGAGGACTCGGCCCTGCCGGGCCACCAACCATGTCACCCCAGCCAGGCCCACACCAGGCGGTACCTGCGGAGAGGGTGCGGTGCACTTTCACTTACTTGGTCAATCTTTTCCTGAGATGGACTTTGTTGACGGTTGTTGCTTTCCGGAGCTGAATCATTTAACCACCACATCTGAGGATTACGGAGAAGAATCTGAAAACACACAGGAATACCCTTTGCTCACCCCTAACGTCTGCTCACTCCCTCGGGCGCAGACTACACACCTGTCACGTGCTCAGCAGACACAGCTGTGGGACGCACAGACAGGTGCAGGAAAGTGTGATGAACGAGGCAAGGGTGCTGTGGGAGCAGAGAAAAGGGACCTTCGACCAGATGGGGGCTGGGGAGGAGGCTCCTGTTCAGAGAAGGCTCCTGCCAAGGGGCCCGACTGAGTCGAGGTCTAAAGGATGGACCAGATTATTCAGGCAAAACGGTCTCATCTGAGGAAGCAGGAAAGGGTTTTAGAGAGTGGGCAGGAGGATCCCAAACAGAAACAGATGTTTTCTTAGAGCTCAGCCTTAGGGATGACAAGGTCGTAAAAAGCTACAAACAGAAAGCTATCAAAGCTGTCCAGGGTAGCCTGCTAAGGTCATTTTTCTCTGGAAGGTGACGTGCTCTAGGTTTAAAATGTCATGGAGAAGAGCAGAGGTCTTCAGACCTGGATTTCTGTCACATGATACTTACTCTCAACCTCATAAAGCTCTTTTGGGAATCTCCCTTTTAACCTAAATAGTTCTACATTCATCAAATGTATTTTTGTCCTATTTGTGTAATTAAAAGAAAAGACCCTGATCCTGGGAAAGATTGAAGGCAGGAGGAGAAGGGGACGAGAGAGGATGAGATGGTTGGATGCCATCACCGACTCGATGGACATGAGTAAGCTCTGGGAGTTGGTGATGGACAGGGAGGCCTGGCGTGCTGCAGTCCATGGGATCCCAAAGAGTCAGACGTGACTGAGCGACTGGACTGAACTGACTGTATAATTAAAAACTAGTTTTGAGCCCCATCAGTCACTCTGCGTATTCGGAATATTTTTTATTTCTCTGAGAAGGCATAGAAATGAAAGTGCTTCAGCGCTTCAGGCTGCCCCCACTTCTCCTCCATCTGCCGGGCCCTCTCCCATGATCCACACCACCCAGGCTGCAGTCCTGCTCCCCCAAGATGCTGGGGGTCCCACACAGTTGCCCTGACCCCACTGTGCTCTCCACCCATCTATGGGCTCCCCAAGGGCAGGCGAGGGCTTCACCCCGCTTCGCCTGTTGAGAATCAGCACAGTGCCTGCCCTCATTAAGCACCAGTCTGCTTTGTGAACACAAATCAGGAGGGTATGGACCCAGGCAGAGCACAATGGTGCCCACTCCAGCACTCTCGCCTGGAGAGTCCCAGGGACGGGGAGCCTGGTGGGCTGCAGTCCATGGGGTTGCACAGAGTCGGACACAACTGAGTGACTTCACTTTCACTTTTCACTTCATGCACTGGAGAAGGAAATGGCACACCACTCCAGTACTCTTGCCTGGAGAATCCCATGGATGGAGGAGCCTGGTGGGCTGCAGTCCATGGGGTCGCACAGAGTCAGACACGACTGAGCGACTTCACTTTCACTTTTCAATTTCATGCACTGGAGAAGGAAATGGCAACCCACTCCAGTGTTCTTGCCTGGAGAATCCCAGGGATGGGGAGCCACGTGGGCTGCCGTCTATGGGGTTGCACAGAGTCAGACACGACTGAAGTGACTTAGCAGCAGCAGCAACAGAGTTATACCACTCATCTGGACCCCGAGCTTCTGACTCACTGCTGAGGATTTCTTTAAAAGACCCTGTTGCCAACATGTACTACTGACTACATGATAAAATTAGATATTCAAATAAAACATTTTAAGTCAAAAAAACTACACTGAAACTTCAACCACCTTTCTCTTCTTCCATGTTACTGTGAAGCTCCTTCTGTTGCAACCAGAAACCTCACCCGAGTTCTCGCCCTGGGAGCCCTGCCGCACCGGGGACGCGCCCCCAGCTGGGTGGGGCGCACCATTTCAGCTCGGCCACTGGGTGCAAGAGCGAGACCTCTGACCCTGGGATCCAGAGCAGGAATGAAGAGGAGTCAGACCACAGTGGCGGGGCGCCTGGTGCCATGAAGTACCAGAGAGCCGCTTAGATGAGAAAGTGGAGGAGAGAGCATCTGGGCTGGGAGCCAGGCTGCTCTGAGAGGCCAGAGGCCAGGGTTACCTTCAGGGCCTCCTCCAGGTTCCCGCCGGCCTGATGGAGTGCCTGCCTGGCTGCTCGCATGGAGTAGCCCATTCCTTTCAAATGGTTAATGTTCTCCAGGCGGCGTCTTTTCTTCTCTCTTTCCTCCTTCTTTATTTGTTCCAGTTCCTTTAGGAAAACAGCAAAGTCACCGAGTTAGGGATTGTGATTTTGTAGATCAGTGTCGTCTCCTCTTCCCACCTCAGTCCTAATCAGGAGAATTCTGAGCTTGTTTTGAAAATAAGTGTCATTTTATTTTTATGCACATATTTAAAAAAAAATTTTTTTTTTGCATGTATCTATTTTTTTGGCCAAACGTGGGGCTTGTGGGATCTTAGTTCCTCGACCAGGGACTGAACCCAGCATTGGCAGTGAAAGTGCAGAGTTCTAACCAGCGGACTGCCAGGGAATCCCACTAGTATCATTTTACAAGGATTTCTGCTGCTTAAAAAAAAATAAAATGAGTTCGAAAACCACTAATTGAATCCAGCCTCATCATTTTGCCAATGAGAAGACAGAAATCTCTCAAGACAGCTGGGTGACCCGGTCAAGGTCATCACTGGCCGCAGAGCTGGGAGACGGCCTCTTGTACACTCTAGACGTGGTCGGTCCTTGGCCCAACGTGGGGAGGACAGCAGAGAGAACAGCCTTTTCTCCTGTGATGTATCTATTCCTACCTCCACAGCTCAGCCCAAGCACAAGGGTCCCTTCTACATTCTCAGAGCAGGATCACAGCTTCACTGCTCAGGAAAAGAAGGGAATCTTCGCCCCAGACCAAGCATTCCCAGCTGGCAGCAGGACCAGGAGGAAGGAGTGACTGCCCCAAACGTTTCCAGAGATGAAGACCACCCCCGCCTGTATGCTCCTGTTTACAACACCGGACAACCTGCCTGTGAACAACTGGGCCAAGGACAGCCCGCAGCTCTGCAGCCCAACGCCCCCACTGCGCCTGCACTGTCCACACCCCCACCACATCCTCTAATGCCTCCCAGGCCGTCTCCCCACTCCAAGGCCTCCTACACAGGCCCGTCAGCTCCCGCACCTACTCAGAACCCGCAGTGGGCCCCCTCGAACCCAAAGAGGCGGCCCCGGCTACCAGACCCCAGCTCTGCCTCCAAGCTGACCTCTCCTGCTTCCCCACAAAACCCACCCAGGCCAGCAGAAGTATTTTTATCGCTCACATTTCAACTTGCATTCACACGCACACACCGTGTTAAATGCCTTCACCCTGTTTCATCCTCTGCTTTCAATCCCAGCTTCTTCCATTTATATTTCAAAGGCTAAGAAGCATGAGGAACCTTTAAGCAGAGGAAGACGCTGCCAGCCAGGCAGCAGACACGGGCCTCGGGCCTCTTCTGTCTCAGAGCTGACACAAAGCTGGGGCGTCAAAGGAGACTTTTCCCTTAGTCACAAATGTCTAAGTCAGTTCTCTTTTAACCACACAGATACACGCTATTCCTCCTTACACGAGGATTAGGAAAATAAACCAAGGAAATGACAATGAGTATTGCTCTGCAATATTCTGGAGACACAATAAAGTCAAATGTTATGAGAGAGACCTGCTCAGTAACAGTTCAGTTCAGTTATGTCCAACTCTTCGCGACCCCATGAATCGCAGCACACCAGGCCTCCCTGTCCATCACCATCTCCCGGAGTTCACTCAGACTCACGTCCATTGAGTCCGTGATGCCATCCAGCCATCTCATCCTCTGTCATCCCCTTCTCCTCCGGCCCCCAATCCCTCTCAGCATCAGGGTCTTTTCCAATGAGTCAACTCTTCGCATGAAGTGGCCAGAGTACTGGAGTTTCAGCTTTAGCATCATTCCTTCCAAAGAAATCCCAGGATTGATCTCCTTCAGAATGGACTGATTGGATCTCCTTGCAGTCCAAGGGACTCTCAAGAGTCTTCTCCAACACCACAGTTCAAAAGCATCAATTCTTTGGCGCTCACCCTTCTTCACAGTCCAACTCTCACATCCATACATGACCACAGGAAAAACCATAGCCTTGACTACACAGACCTTTGTTGGCAACGTAATGTCTCTGCTTTTGAATATGCTATCTAGGTTGGTCATAACTTTCCTTCCAAGGAGTAAGCGTCTTTTAATTTCATGGCTGCATTCACCATCTGAAGTGATTTTGGAGCCCAAAAAAATAAAGTCTGACACTGTTTCCCCATCTATTTGCCATGAAGTGATGGGACCAGGTGCCATGATCGTAGTTTTCTGAGTATTAAGCTTTAAGCCAACTTTTTCACTCTCCTCTTTCACTTTCATCAAGAGGCTTTTTAGTTCCTCTTCACTTTCTGCCACAAGGGTGGTGTCGTCTGCATATCTGAGGTTATTGATATTTCTCCTGGCAATCTTGATTCCAGCTTGTGCTTCTTCCAGCCCAGCGTCTCTCATGATGTACTCTGCATAGAAGTTAAATAAGCAGAGTGACAATATACAGCCTCGATGTACTCCTTTTCCTATTTGAAACCAGTCTGTTGTTCCATGTCCAGTTCTAACTGTTGCTTCCTGACCTGCATACAGGTTTCTCAAGAGGCAGGTCAGGTGGTCTGGTATTCCCATCTCTTTCAGAATTTTCCACAGTTTATTGTGATCCACAGTCAAAGGCTTTGGCATAGTCAATAAAGCAGAAATAGATGTTTTTCTGGAACTCTCTTGCTTTTTCCATGATCCAGTGGTGTTGGCAATTTGATTTCTGGATCCTCTGCCTCTTCTAAAACCAGCTTGAACATCTGGAAGTTCTCGGTTCACATATTGTTGAAGCCTGGCTTGGAGAATTTTGAGCATTACTTTACTAGTGTGTCAAATGAGTGCAATTGTGCCGTAGTTTGAGCATTCTTTGGCATTTCCTTTCTTTGGGATTGGGATGAAAACTGACCTTTTCCAGTCCTGTGGCCACTGCTGAGTTTTCCAAATTTGCTGGCGTATTGAGTGCAGCACTTTCATAGCATCGTAGTTCAGGATTTGAAATAGCTCGACTGGAATTCCATCACCTCCTCTAGCTTTGTTCGTAGTGATGCTTTCTAAGGCCCACTTGACTCCACATTCCAGGATGTCTGGCTCTAGATGAGTGATCACACCATCGTGATTATCTGGGTCATGAAGATCTTTTTTGTACAGTTCTTCTGTGTATTCTTGCCACCTCTTCCTAATATCTTCTGCTTCTGTTAGGTCCATACCATTTCTGTCCTTTATCGAGCCCATCTTTGCATGAAATGTTCCCTTGGTATCTCTAATTTTCTTGAAGAGATCTCTAGTCTTTCCCATTCTGTTGTTTTCCTCTATTTCTTTGCATTGATCGCTGAGGAAGGCTTTCTTATCTCTCCTTGCTATTCTTTGGAACTCTGCATTCAGATGCTTATATCTTTCCTTTTCTCCTTTGCTTTTCGCCTCTCTTCTTTTCACAGCTATTTGTAAGCCCTCCCCAGAGAGCCATTTTGCTTTTTTGCATTTCTTTTCCATGGGGATGGTCTTGATCCCTGTCTCCTATACAATGTCATGAACCTCATTCCACAGTTCATCAGGCACTCTGTCTATCAGATCTAGGCCCTTAAATCTATTTCTCACTTCCACTGTATAATCATAAGGGATTTGATTTAGGTCATACCTGAATGGTCTAGTGGTTTTCCCTACTTTCTTCAATTTAAGTCTGAATTTGGAAATAAGGAGTTCATGATCTGAGCCACAGTCAGCTCCCGGTCTTGTTTTTGCTGACTGTATAGAGCTTCTCCATCTTTGGCTGCAAAGAATATAATCAATCTGATTTTGGTGTTGACCATCTGGTGATGTCCATGTGTAGAATCTTCTCTTGTGTTGTTGGAAGAGGGTGTTTGCTATGACCAGTATGTTCTCTTGGCAAAACTCTATTAGCCTTTGCCCTGCTTCATTCCATAGTCCATGGCCAAATTTGCCTGTTACTCCAGGTGTTTCTTGACTTCCTACTTTTCATTCCAGTCCCCTATAATGAAAAGGACATCTTTTTTGGGTGTTAGTTCTAAAAGGTCTTGTAGGTCTTCATAGAACCATTCAACTTCAGCTTCTTCAGCATTACTGGTTGGAGCATAGGCTTGGATTACTGTGATACTGAATGGTTTGCCTTGGAGACGAACAGAGATCGTTCTGTTGTTTTTGAGATTGCATCCAAGTACTGCATTTTGGAAGCTTTTGTTGACCATGATGGCTACTCCATTTCTTCTGAGGGATTCCTGCCCAAAGTAGTAGATATAATGGTCATCTGAGTTAAATTCACCCATTCCAGTCCATTTTAGTTTGCTGATTCCTAGTATGTCAACGTTCACCCTTGCCATCTCCTGTTTGACCACTTCCAATTTGCCTTGATTCATGGACCTGACATTCCAGCTTCCTATGCAATATTTCTCTTTACAGCATTGGACCTTGCTTCTATTACCAGTCACATCCACAGCTGGGTATTGTTTTTGCTTTGGCTCCATTCCTTCATTCTTTCTGGAGTTACTTCTCCACTGATCTCCAGTAGCATATTGGGCACCTACCGACCTGGGGAGTTCCTCTTTCAGTATCCTATCATTTTGCCTTTTCATACTGTTCATGGGGTTCTCAAGGCAAGAATACTGAAGTGGTTTGCCATTCCCTTCTCCAGTCACGGCTACGTCCAGGCAAATGAGTGCACATCTCTTAGGAAGGCTGCCACGCTGCCTCTCACAAGCCCTTAACATGTCAGCGCTATAAGTGACCTCAGTTTCATTAGTCTGTTGCTTTTGCCAGATGAGAAGCTGGCCTGAACTCAGGGCCACGAAGCACAAGAAAGTCAAACCTCTAGGCATCACATATTACCCTAAACTCAGTGAGATGCTCAAACTCAGAGCTTTAGGAGCCGAGAGGACGGCAGATTCACTGGGGCTCACATTCCATGGGCCTCGGAGCTACTCTTCCCACCAGCCACCCTAGCACGCCCAAGGGTGTGGGAGGCTGCCCAGCTCCCCGGGGAGGCCCTGACGTGCCTAAGTGAGGGCAACGGGTGCAAACCACTCAGGTCTTGGCATGCCCTTGGCCACGGTGACTGGCTCCAGGGCGGCCAATCAGTGAGCAGCTCAGGAGGTCTCTGAGGGCCCTGGGAGCCGCTCTTGCTGTGACGGAATGACCCTGCTAACACGAAAGAGGTGGAGAGACAGAAACCAGAACTCAGGACAGGGCGAAGCACCCCTAAAACTAACCTGAAACTCAGCCCGCCTCTGGCTCTTCACATTTAAGCAGGCCAGTATGCCTCTCCTGCACCCTTTGTTGCCTTCACCCAAAAGCATCCTAACTACACAGTCAATGGGTGGAAGAGTGAGCAAGGTCAACTGTTATATATTTACACTGTTGTTTTTATTTTCTCCAAGGGCTTATAGTTTAATTCATTAAATGCACATCCGATAGGACACCACTATTTAAAAACACAACAACAACTTGTTTTTGCTTCTTATAAAAAGTTAGGAAGTGAAGTGGTAACTTTTACCACTTTTTATCTCTTGGCTTTTCAGAACCTTCTGTAAAAACTCAAAATGCTCTTCTCATATGGGAATTAGAAAGTACAGGAGAAAACCAAAGCCTCAGTTCAGGTTTTGCCAACGATGTGACCCATGACCCCAGAAAAGTCCACCCCTGAGCCTGTTTTCCTCATTTGTAAAACCAGCATATTAGACGTAGTAAAAATCCTTCCAACTCCCCAAATCCTAAAGTTTCTTTTTAAAAACTGTACTTATTTCTGCTTTAAATGATAATTTTGAATCTTTGCTTTCATAACATATTGTTAATTGCTCGTATGATTTGACTCATTTTTCTAGGCAAGAATGTCATCCTGAACTGTAACAATGACCCCATGGAAAACACAGCCCCCTTTCAAATGGTTTCCAGAAATACACTATGTGAAAAAAAGGGAGAGAAAGAAGACTGCTTGACTAGAGTCGTTAAGACTATACTTATGAGCGATCTGCCACCACAGCAAGAGTAAAACGAAGGAAACTGTGCTGTCTGAAAACTGATGCAAGAAAAAAAACAAAATTTTCTCCTGACTTCCCAGTCTGAAGAGATAAAGATTTCCTTGTTAATAATACCTGCTATGGAACTGTCTTGTCTCTATTCTTTCATATCCGAGAGCTAAGGCGCTTTGGGGTTGCACCTACTCAAAGGCACAGGCCTCAGCAAGCGCTGCCAAGACCACCTTACAGTACCTCTCTGCGGCTGGTGATGTGGACAGCCGCGTGGTCCACGTTCCCGTCACACGCCCTCAGGCCAAGCCGAGCTTCCTGGGCACTAAATCCCAACTGCATCAGATTGTGAACTTTGGATGGATCAATGTATAGCTCTTTCAAGAGCTGACATGCCTACGGACAGAAAAAAATATAAGGATCGTGTAACCATTAGCAACATTAAAGCTGAACACAAAGCTAACACTTAAAGGAAACTGGGTTGTACCTGATGTGAATTACGGTTTAGATAAAAACTCTAAGCGTGACCTATCGTCAACCACTGCGAGTGCCAACAGACAACACCGTCCCTGCTCATGGGACTTACACGCAGGGTAACATGAGAAAATAGGCCAAGGACCGTGGGAGGGGCTGGGATCCATTCCCTCCTCTTTTTTTGATAATGAAGTCCCCTGAAGTGGAGCTGGGTGCAGCCAATGGCCTCGTAGCAGAAATGACCGGGTCGCCTCCCTGGAGGCTTGCCCTGGACTCTCTCTTGCGCCCTCTGCTGGCCGGAAGAGGTGCTGACAGCAGCCACCCTGGTGGCCATGCCAGCAGCAACCCGCTCAGCCAGATGAGGACTGGTAACTTGGAGCCAGTAAAAGCCACTGCCTCGGTAAGGTTTCCTTATTACAGCATCCTGCCTGCACTCACAGACACAAATATGTTCACGGCGTACGTGGAGGAGAGGGCAGTGGAGGGAGGTGCACGTCCCTCGAGAGGCACACACCACTAAAACCCAAAGTAGGTAAAGGCAGTTCCAACTTTGGAGCCCTCTTTTCTTACCTTGTTGAGATATTCATAAGCCTCCTCACCATTTCCACTGTGATAATTTCGGATGCCTTGAAGCAAGTAAAGTCTTAAAAACAGGACTTTCTCTTTTCCACAATTTCCCTAAAATTATTGGGAGAAAAAAAGGATAAAACTATCTAATTTCTCATTATAGGTCTATAATACATTTATAATTGCCTTCATCTCTACAGAGGCAAAACGGCACCACTAAACTGTTTCTACCTTCCCTGTTGATGATGGCAAAAGTAAAGCTCGCAGGGGACAACGGCACGCACGCTGTCCCGAAGAGAGCCCCGTCTCCAGGCACACAGGCCGGGGGCCCCGCTGGGCAGGAGGAAGTAGGCAAAACCCCCAACCAGGAATATCTTGTGTTGCCGTGTGATTCCCAAGCAGAATTCCGATGACCCGTGGAGATCACTGAGAAAAGTCCTTATTTATTGTAAAGCCCAGCTCTGGAGCCATGACTCACTCACGTGAGCTGATCCTGTTCAAAGTGTTTGTTTTCTGCATTTAAATCGTTCATAAAATTCTACTTAATACAGCCACCAGCTCTCTTGGTCAGGGTGATCCATGGGGTTGTGTGACTAGAAAACTGTGTCACTTCTGGCCTAAATGCTGCACAGACCAAAGTCACGGGCTAACTTTTAAAATGTTTATCAATCCCCTTAAGATATAGCTTAAGGGGACTCCCTGGAGTTCTAGAGGTTAGGGCACTGTGCTGCCAATGCAAAGGGCATGGGATGGATCCCTGGTTGCGGAATTAAGATCCCATAAGCCCCATGGCATGGCCAAATGATACAGAAATAAAAGAGTTCGTTGCAAACTACTATCACTTAATCACCTTTGGCAGCAGTCTAAATACTTTAGCAGGAATAAACTCAAATTCTAGAAAAGGGCTCAGTAATACCTAAGACAAGTTACAGCAACATACTTTTATGTGGAGCAGTCTCTGGTGGTTTTCCCCGTAGCAGTTTCTAAAGCACTCCTGGGCCAGCTTCAGCTTCTTCTCGGCATCGTCTAGGCACTCGAGCTGGCCCAGGCGGAAGTAGCACCACACTATGTCCAGCTGGAGCACCGCGTAGTTGTCCACCGTGTCCAGCAGCTCTCTGCAGCACTCACTGCCAGGAGACAGCACGTGGCGTCACTAACCAGCAGCTCAACAAACCCTTTTTTGTGAATTACTGATATTTTTTTCCTCCAGTTGTTGGTGTATTTCCAAAGACTAAGACAGAGATCCCAATGTTTGTGAAGGGAACTCTACGTATAATCTGAATTCTTCCAATGAGGAAAGCAAGCGGAGAGGGTTCAGAAACAGAAGCTCAACACCATCTGCCTTGTGAGGAGGAGAGAAGGACAGACGGACACACACACCCTTGCTATGTGGGGAAAGAGGCCTGGCGGGAAGTGGAAATAAGGGCCACTGGGTCAGTACCCCTCAGCAAACATGGGGAGACCATGCTTTAAAGCCGTGGTTTCCAACTCTGACTGCAAATTAGAATTACCAGGATGGGAGGAGGTTTTGTCTTTTCCATTTGTTTTTGTCTTAAAAATAAAAACAACCAACTGATGCTGGGACCCACTAGATCAATTGTAATAGAGCCTCTGGAGGTAAGGCCTGGATGTTGCATTTCTAAAATCCTCCTCCTACTGTTGTTTGGTTGATCAGTTGTGTCCGACTCTTTGTGACCCCCTGGACTGTAGCCCACCAGGCTCCTCTGTCCATGGGATTTCCCAGGCAAGAATACTGGAATGGGTTGCCATTTCCTTTCTCCAGGGGATCTTCCCAAGCCAGAGACTGAACTTGCACCTCTTGTCTCCTGCATTGGCAACTGGGTTCTTTACCACTGAGCCCCCAGGGAAGCCCAAATCCCCCTAAGTGATTCTAATATACAGCCAAAGTGAGAATCAAGGCTTTAAAAAGCACACCAAAAAAAAAAAAAAATCCCCCCTTACTATGAATGCCTCAACTGATGAAGACTGGCAAAGGCATTCATGTCCGGTCACATTAAGGTAGGAGAAAAGCAGTCCAGAAAAATGCCAGGCTCTGAATGCCCAGCTGATCTCAGGGCCCAATGCTGAACCCAGATACAAAGGGAGCAGACAGACAAGGTGACGGAGGGCTGACACAGACGGCCTTTGAGACTATCTGACTTCAGACTGGGATTATGTTAGAAACTCATAATGCAAATCTAGATCTCAAGTTTGAACCCCCTTCGGCAAGAAAGTAAAACATATGGAACCACGCACTACACATCCACAAACTGTAGAGATCTCATCTGTTTCTGTTGAGAGTCCTACTAAAAGCCAGACCATCTCACATCTTGCCCATCAAAATCTGCTTGGGAAAAATAAAAAACGAAAGCGCTCTGTCATTTACACTTAAAAGCAGAAGTCTCCCAAGTGGAATGCTTACATGCTAGGGTACACACTGAATAATCCATTAGGGCATAAGAATAACCACTGAGGGCAGGATTTTCCTGTTTACTTGTGGTTGCTTTGCTGGATCATTTCATCTTTGTGAATGTTCTGTAACATACACACCATCTTTTACACACACACGCACACACACACACAGCTGTCTGACCAGGTGAGGGGCACCTTCTTCGAGTCTCTGCTTTGCCTGAGAACTTGACATTGAGGGGAGAGGAAGAAGTTCACGGGCCCTGAGTGGTCTAACCTTCCACTCCAGGCGAGGCCGACTGATCTCCCTGTAGACACCTTGCGTTTCTGGGAGAGCTTACCCCGCTGTCCTAAGGAAAGCAGCCGGCATTTAGCACAGCTTTCAAAGTCCCACCTGTGTGAAGAGGCTCACTCATGTCTAACACGCATCAAGAGCAAGGACAGAAAGTGCCTCTCTCCTTTCAGTTAAAAATAAAATCGCCCATGTAAGTCGGACCCAGGACAGAGTGTGTGTGCAAGCCAAAACCGAACACAGGCACAGGACTCATGCGAAGGCGGTCACCTCATTCTTCCAGTTTTAAAAACACGACGCACTTTATTCACACAGCAGCCTTATTGTAAGAGATGGCATCACCTTATATAATTTGAAATTGTTAGGACTACATTTGAATTTGATCATGTCACTGAGAAATGTAATGCCTTGGTGTAAAATTATGTCTTAAGAGTATCTTTTATTGATTTTGCTTTAGTAGCCTTAATAGTTGATAGCCAATAAATTTTCATGTTAAAAACATTAAAATCAATGTATAACACTGATTTAAATAAAATATACTGAGCCTTGCTTTAGAAAAATTAAATCACATATGGGCTTAAGTCAGTTATTTAATAGAAATTTACTATATTTGCCTTAAAAGTTTCACATTTTTACATGAAGATATTAATTTTAAGAAAGGTAAGTTAAAGCTTGTAAGTAAAAATGTTAGTTGCTCAGTCGTGTCTAACTCTTTGTGACCCCATGGACCGTATGCCACCAGGCTCCTCTGTCCATGGGATTCCCCAGGCTAGAATACTCCCCAAGCAAGAATACTGGGGTGGGTAGCCACAGCCTTCTCCAGGGGATCTTCCTGACCCAGGGATTGGACCTGGGTCTTCAGCATTGCAGGTGGATTCTTTACCATATGAGCCACCAGGGTAGCTTAGTATCTGCTCTTTTTAAAAAAGGAAAGTTGGCTAAAAAGTCATTTATAGTTGTGTTACTAGTAGCAAGGAACTGGATTGTGTGCATTTTTTTCATATTTCTTGTGCTTCGGTTCAGTGTGTGTGTGTGTGTCAGTTGCTCAGTCATGTCTGACCTTTGTGACCCCATACATAGACTATAGCCAACCAGGCTCATCTCTCCATGGAATTCTCCAGGCAAGAATACTGGAGTGGGTTGCCATTTCCTTTTCCAGGGGATCGTCCCGACCCAGGGATCGAACCCAGGTCTCCTGCATTGCAGGCAGATGCTTTACTGTCTGAGCTATTAAGTACCATTAATCGTTGCTCAGGATGCAGTTAAAACGTCATCTAAGGTGGTGGTGTGATGCCTTGTTAGGTGGGACCAGAGCAGTCTGGAGGGCGAAATGAGTTCTCTCCCTGCTGCCATGCCCCACTGAATTCTCTATGGGGGGGACGGGGTCCCCTCACAGGTGTGTGCTGACGTCAGCCGGCAGAACCCCGGGGTGCCCTCTGCACTCACCATGCTGTCCCTCAGGCAGCTCCCTCCTCCCTGAGCTCCAGCTCATGCACTCGGGGGAGACCGGGAGGCCCTGCCTGGGTTTCTCCTCCCCACGCTGAGGTCTGGGAACGCCAGGCAGTGAGCTGAAACAATCCACAGGCTCCCCTGCGTTTGTTTCCCCACCTCAGGGACCACTGTCCTGCATCGCCAGAAAACCACTGTTTGTATCCAGTTTGTCCCCTGTTTCAGTTGAGGCAGGGGAGAGGAAACGCAGTCCCTGTCACTCCCCCTGGCCAAGAGCGGAACTCCCCTTTCTAGTTGAAAATGGGAGCGAAGCTGCTCTCAGGCCCGCTACGCACCACACCCCAAGATGTGCAACAGAGAGCTGGGAGAGAGCTCGAGCTGCTCGGAGAAGGCAGGAAGACGTCACGGGGAAAGGGGGCAGGGGATGCCTCCTCCACCTCCATGCTGCCTTGGTTCAGAGTGGGTCTCTGACGGAGAGAGGGAACTTGCACAGGAAGTATGCCAGTAAGCGGGCCTGAATAAACAGATTCCCCAGAAAATAACATTTTCTACTTAAAAAGGCACTGATAATTATTATTAGATTATTATATCTATTACTTACTGAACATGTGAATGTACTATGAACTGAAGAGAGAGTTATTATTATAGTTTTTCAAGGGTTCCCTGAGACCTGAAAATGATTTCAAGGGTTTTTCCAGGGTAAAAAAAAAAAAAAAACAGGCTCATACAGACACATCAAGATCAACCCTATCTTGATAATTGCTGAAGATGAATGAAAAGTCTGTGGGAATTCATTATATTAATCGCTATTATTATATCTGTTAGAGATTTTCCATAACAGAAAGTTAGAAACAACTGTGGAAGGAAATAAAAAATGTATCTGAATTTAATGACTAACTTACAGCCTACACTGCCTGTAGCAGAAGAGAATAATGCTGACGCTCAGATAAAAGCAGAGACAAAGAGGCAGGAGAAGAAAACGGCAGGGGCACCAAGCCCCCATTCTGGTTACTTCCCTGCCTCCCAAATATTTTAGGAAATAAAAAAAATCCCCCTTTCTGCCTATGTTTAAGCTGGTTCACTTAAAATGCAAGGTGCTACTTGTACAGCTGGCAAACTAAAAATACCAACATTTATCTTCTTGAAGTATACTGTATATATTGGGAATTTCTCAAAATGTAAAATAAAATAACACTAAAGCCATTACCTTTTGACTGTTGCAAGCATCAAGTCTATCTCTCAAATGTTCCATCTGCCTGGATCATAGTGTCTCAGTATCATTTCCCATTAAGAGGCACCAGAGAAAGTGCTGGGGCAGGAAATAACCAGGGTGAGTCTAGACCAGCTTTAGACAACAGACAGCAGAGTACAAAGACCACTGCATCAAGGCAAAGGGCTGCAGGACCACCTTCCCACTGAAGACGGCCACCATAAGCACTGAGGTTTCAAACATCAAATGTGTTAAAATCCATGAGCTCAGACTGACACTAAAAAAAAAAAACCGCAGGGAAGCCTCACCAGTCATCTTTAGAAGACGCTACGGAAGCCACTCATTTACTCTGAAAACAAGAAAATAAGGAGAAACCAAGCATTTTGTTCTGTCTTTCTGTACAAACTGTACCTCAGGAGAACCAAGCGACTGATGAGGAAAAGTACTTTTCAAATGAATTCCAGCAATACACGCAGAAGGAATAATGAGCTATCGTTGTTCTGAGCCCCTATGAAACAATGGATTTGGAGAATGATCAGCAATGTGAATACCAAAACCATCAGGCAAAAAAGCTGACGGGGACTGTATAGTCAGCTGTAGCTCAAGTGGGCAACGCATAATAAGAAACAGACATGAAATCCTACGTGCTTGTTGTAAAAAAAAAATTAGTACATAAGTTTATCAAATTCTTTAGCGATCAATTAGAAATACAATGAGGAGAAAGAGTTTACCAGTCAGTCTACATCGTAACTATTCTTTTACACTGACCATCTTGGGGGAAGCCTGAAGTCTGGGGTGCACAGGGGTGGGGAAGGTGCTGTGCGTAACTGCCACCCTCCTCCAAATTGGCATCCACCAAGGACAAAAGTGCCTACCAGAAATATTTGTCAGCGTCCAACAGACATGGCAAGGCTATTCCATATTCTTTTCTTTTCAGGAAAGCTCTGCCCTTCTCATGATATCCCATAGCTAACATAAGGGCCTAGGGAAAAATAAGGATTTAAAAAAACATCACTTTAAACTATAATAAAACAAATTATATTAAAAGCATATTAAGTCTAAAGAAATCAAAGAACATGAAAACAAACAAACAAAAAAACCCAAGACCACAACTGAATCTAAAAGTCAAAATTAAGGAAAACAGAATTAAAGCTTCATCTCATTTAAACACTGAAACAAGAACTCCATTTAGTGAGTCTGTCCCTTTGAGGGACATTTAATGTGCCTGTCCCTTTGTTTCTATCAATTTATTTTAGTATCTGCTGATCTGGGTCTATTTCTAGTATCCATAAGACTAAACATATTTTTAAAAAGCCAGTAATGACTGTATCCTTTTTAGAAAGAACATTCATTCATTCATTTCACTTTCTATTCTTAATTGGGTTTTCCTCTGAAGAATCTGTCAACTGTAGCATTTCTGAAACAATTTTTGTAAGACGATCCAAATTTCCTTAAAATTCATTAATATTTTTAGATTTGAATTCTTATATAAATATTATAAAGGTTTTCCACAAAGTTCTAAATATTATCATTTAATATGAGGATATAATTCTTGCAGTGAGAAAATAATTACCATAAAAAAATCAACTCAGTGAGAGTTACAAAGTTCTCTTATTAAAATTTAACTTTAAACAATGTAACCCATATAGTGAAACCTACTCAAAAATGTCCTTTAAAGATCGAAAAATTAAAATCAACATGACCCACAGCCACTAAAGCTTTTCATGTAAGAAGCTACTGGATTCCAGTTCAGAGACTGATCTCAAGGGCCAAGTTTCGGATGTGGCTAGAAAGACCCCCTTGGATATGCTCAAAGGTAAAGCCGCGTCCCCTTATCCAATTAGAGAGCAGGGCTGCAGGGCCAGAGGGAAGAAGCAGAAGAACCATCTGTCACGCTTTTCCCAGCCATGCAGCCCCCGGCCCCCATTCTGATCCATCCCCTAGGGCATGTGGCCTCGAGGAAAATAAACTACACCGAGACAAGCACTGCCACAGGAAGCCACTGCTCCAGGACAGGGAGGTCCTGCCATTCTGCACTGAACTCACCAGGTGGGCCAGCCGGATGAGATGCTCATTGTAGGTTACATTCTCCGTTTATCAACTGGAGACAGAAGGCTGTAGTCCTTTATGTAACATTCCAAGACAAAATAAGTAGAATCCACTTCTGTTCTGACAGCAAATCAAAGAGCAAGCCACACGTTTCTTACAGAACTTACCTTTCTCTCTGATGGAGGGATTCTGATTGATCTGCCCGTCTGGTTAGCTATGTCTAAGTATGGCATGGCTTCCGGATCCACCACCATCTCAGCTGCAAAAACCCAAGAGGAACTCCATTAGTTCAAGGTTAAAAAGCAGTGATGGGGACATAAAAAATGTGAGACTGTTGGGAAAGAAAGGCGAATGAGAAATGTGATACCCCCAACTCTCCACCCCCGAGCCCAGCCCATTCTCGCCGCCCTCTTCGAGGACTTGAGCAGAAAAGTCTGAAGCTCTGTGTACCTCTCTCCGCAAGGATCTCCAGTCCTCTCTTAGTCCTCTGAATTCTTTTTTCTTCTAGTTTGGCTTCATTTTGCTTTTCTTCTTCAACCTGGAAGGTTTTTCTCACGTCTTCTTCAGACTGTTTTAGTTCCAGAACCATAGCTTTCACATTGTGGGTCACTCCCTGCTCCTTCAGTGTTTCCCCTGCCACAATCAGAAACGCATGTTACAGAGAGAGTCATTAAATGCACTGGGTAACAGGACATCTTCTCTGTCACATGGAATTCTTCAGCCTGCATTAGCCCTTGCAAACCACCATGCCACAATTGCTAAGAATGTGTTTAAATCTGGTTGTTTAACTGCATTAACTGTTAAGCATGGGTTAAAATCACTCAGTGAAATGAGCTGCCTATATTAATCCTTTTCAATATTCTTTATTCTCATCCTAAAATCAAACCAAAGCAATCACTGTCTGAGAATCTACTCTAGAGAGAGCACTCTTCTAGGCAACATAAGAGGAAAATGAGGAAGTCCTGCAGGCGAATTCTCCTACCTCCAGCTAGAGACATAATCCAGTGCTCAGCCATGGGCCAGGAGCCAGAGTGCAGGAGCGCACTGGGAGAGGGGATTTACTGAAGTGGTAAAAACAAATACCTTGGGTTCCATCCCTTCTTAACCCCATGGCCCCGAAAAAACCACTTATTGTCCATGTTCTCAGACACAAGAAAGGAGTAAAGACAGAGGTGAAAAGTCAATGAAACAGAATGAAGGAATATTAACAAAATCAAAAGCTGGCTCTATGAAAAAAATTAATCAAACATACAAACCTAACAAAAACAAAGTCAAAATGCAAATAAAATGAAAAAGTGTAAATACAGATCAAAAACATTATAAAATAATGAAATAATATTATGAACTACAAACATAAATTTGAACATTTCTGGAAAACTCTCATTGAACACACCTTCAGATACGTACATATACGTATTTAGAAACTCAACAACCATTCTAACACCTATACTGAAAAATAAAGATCCATCAGTGGCCAAGTTACCTTGATAAAGAAGAGCCATGAGGGACACTCATCTTACGAAATTTTAATACTGCAACAAAGCCACAATAATTAAAACCACACAAACAACTCTATGGTTCTGGCTCAGGAACAAACCTACAGGCACATGAAAAGAACAGCAAGTACAGAAACACAGCCCTAATCAGAGGACACCAGAAAATAAGCGTGTTTACTGAAGACATTTAGTAGGAGATACCGGGAGAAAAATCAAGCTGGAACCTAGCTTTTACATATAGAAGGGAACTCTGAATAGATAAAGACTTCATATAAGAAATTGTAGGAGACTATCCACGTGGTCCTGCGGTTGGGGAAAGAACTTCTTAAAACACCAACAATAAGGTGAAAAACTGATGGATTTGATAACATCAGAATCAAAGACTTCTGCACAATGAAGGATACCACAAACAGAACTAACACAGACGAGATGCCAGTGAAATGATCTCTAAAGCAGGCCACAGGAACGGCTGGCAGGAATGCTGGAAAGAAAGACCAGGGCTGGGCTGGGAAGGCCGCATTCCAGCCAGGCTGGATGTGGACCTCTTTCTGGAGGCCACAGGAACCTACAGGAACCTACTGGAAACCAAACAGACACAGCATCTGCCTGAACTGCTCCAGAAGCTAATTGGGCTCCCCTGTCCATTCATGTCCCCTTCATATCCACTGCCCTACTGCAGCCAAAGGGACCTCTGAAACACAAATATAATTGTGGGTCACTCCTCAGCATCAATGGCTTTCCCCCTCCCTAGAGGGAAACACTAATATGAATGATATTCGAACTCAGGCTTTCTCAGCTGTACTCCTGGTATTGTGAGCTGGATAAGTCATTTAATACTTATTTTTGTTTATTAGCTGTGCCGGGTCTTAGCTGCGGCATATGAACTCTCAGTTGTGGTATGTGGGATCTAGTTCCCCGATCAGGGACTGAACTCAGGCCCCCTGGATGGGAAGCACAGCGTCTTAGCCACTGGACCACTAGGGAAGTCCCTGGAGAGGAGCTCTTCTGCGCCTTGATGTTCAGCACCATCCCTGGTCTCCTCCCATTAACTGTTAGGAGCACAGCCTCCTCTGGCCCCCTGCTACCAAGTCATGACAACCAAAAATGTCTCTAAGCATGTGTGCTAAGTTGCTTCAGTCCTGTCCGACTCTTTGTGACCCCATGGACTGTAGCCCACCAGGTTCCTCTGTCCATGGGATTCTCCAGGCAAGAGTCCTGGAGCGGGCTGCCATTTCCTTCTCCAGGGGATCTTCCTGACTCAGGAATCAAACCTGCATCTCGGACATCCCCGGCACTGGCAGTGGCAGGCAGATTCTTTACCACTAGTGCCACGTGTCTCCAGACATTGCCAAATGTCCCCGGCATGGCCAAAACACCCTTGGTTAAAAAGCACCACTGTTAGCTTTACCATGTGGCCTCTGCCTGCTCCTCCATCCTGAAGAAGCACTAGTCTCTCCTCATCGTCCAAACTCAAAGATACGCCAGACCTCTCCAGTCCCTCACGTTCACACGCCAGAGCTCTGCCTGAGGCTCTCTGCGGAGTGCTCCCCGCCGCGGCTCCTGCTGTGCTCGCTCAGACAGAGCGGGAGTGCCATCTCCCTTGGAGCACACCCAGACTTCCGTCCTGCAGCATCCCATCAGACCTCCACTGAGCATCAAACTCTAGAATAACTCGCTTTACATTATATACACAATAAAGCCACCCCAAAGTTTTGAACAGAGGAAGAGTGAGGGGGAAAAAGATACAAAGTCAGTATTTCTCTAGTGACTTGATTTTAAAAATTCTGCATACTGTGCTATAACATACCTAGTTGAAGTTGTTTCTTATTTATAACAATTTTGATGTAATTTTCTTGAAATCCAAAGGTTTCTGCTATTCTGTAAAATAAACCAGAGAATTATAGACAACCCAATTTGTTATGTATTATCCACTAAACAGATTTTTACCGTGACAGCTATTTTAGATATTCTTCTCAGAAACACCCAGTATTCCAAATTGTTGATGCACAAACATTACTTCAGATAGAGCGAGCTTACTAGATGGCTATTTGAAATTGTGCCAGAGACCATGTCCTTTTGTAAACCATCTGTTCTACTGCTTGGTTCCTCGTGAAGCACAGACCACTGGTGCTGTGTATCCATCTGAACAGGAGGGCCCTAGCTGCGGGAGAGGAGAATACCCACCCCCGACACCTGTGGTCTCCCTGCAGGAGCCCCTAACAGGGCAGTTGTTCACACACCGCTCACTGTGTGCTGAGTGGACGAGGCTTCCTGAACCCAGCCCTAATGGCCCTGATGCAGGCCAAAGAAGAAAATGAGGAAAATCAGCTGGGGAAACACAGACTACCTAGCTCTGGAGACAATCAAAACACTTACCACTGAGAAGTGTTCAAGGAGATCAAACAACTGACCAGGTCTCAAAAGTCAGATTCTCACTAGAATGTGACGGGCCGGTATTTTTTTTCTTTTTACAGATGGGCCAACAGCCTGAGACTGGTCAAACTACTTCACTGAACATCACAGCAAGTCATTGATGCATTAAGGCATAAAATTCAAAACTAATGATTTGGCCAGTATCAGGCTGCCTCCTATTTCTATCACTTACTGATTCAAACATGGACCAAGTACACACATCCAGGGTTTCCACCTGCTCTCAAGTCACACTGGGAAGTAAAGGAGACTGGTACAAGTCCTGGCTTTGCCCTTAAATGCCAGTGTGAGCCTGAACAAGCCCTTTAGCCTCAAAGCCTCAGCTTCCCCTCCACTGGGAGACGAGACCAAACGAGTGGGTGTAAGGGAGCGGAGCGCCCCTGGGCCACAGGCACACAGATACTTACTTAGACCTCAGTTCTCTGCCAGTGATGTGCAGGCGGGTCTCCAACAAGCTTTTCCTATCCTGTATAAAAATAAGACAAAATGCACTTGAACTTGACACTTTTGGGAACTGTTACTCTGCCTATAAAACCAGACAAGTTGATATCAGACGATGTAAAAACACTTTAAGGACTAAAAGGACACGTGCCAGGCAGGAAGCTACTGAACAAAACCTGCCCGTGACCCAGAAGTCCTTGGGGGGGCAGCAGTGTTTCTCACAGGCCGGGGCTTCCGCCTCTGGGGGGAGGTCTGCTGGGGGCGGGGCAGGTCCTGTTCTGCTCCACGAGGACCTACCCACAACCTCGGGGCCAGGACCACCTAGGTAAGCACCCTCCGGAGCCACAGAGAAGGGAGCGGCAGGACAGCTTCTGGCGCCTCCCCTTCCCCGACGACGAGGCTTCAGAAGGAGATATGGACTCACTAGGGCCACCAAGGACGAGACCGTGCAGATGATCTGCTCGGATTCCACACTCACCAATCAGCTTTCTGATCAGTGGTCTGCTTTCCCAGGTACTTGGTACTAGCAGCTGCTGCTAAGTCACTTCAGTCGTGTCTGACTGTGTGACCCCACAGAGAGGAGTCTGTATATACATACTGCCTTTTAAACTCATGAACCGGTATTCTGAGGCAGATACATATATAACGTCCTTTTTCTCATCAACTTCTTTATTTTTCCTAGAAATTTTTAACAGCTTTATAGGGATGTAACTTGCATATCTTAAAGTTCCCTGTTTAAAGTATAAGAGTCGATGGTTTCTGGTATGTTTACAGAGTTGTACGACTGTTACCATAATAAAATTTCAGAGCATTTTTGCCACCTCCTCACCAAACATGCCCTATCCTCCTAACCCCTCCTGCTTCCCACCCCAGACAACTATGAATATATGTTCTTTCTCTATGGATCTGCCTATTCTAGATGTTTCACATAAGTGGAACTACACAGTATGTGGTCTTTTGTGTCTGGCTTCTTTCACAGCGCTTTTGCTTGGCGCTTCGCTCCTTTCATGGCTGGATAACTCCCTCTATGGGTGCACCCCGTTTGTCCACCAGCAGGCACTAGGGCTGTCTCCACCTTTAGGCCACTGTGAACACAGCTGCGAGTGCTCTGGTACAGTTTTTGTACAGTTTTCACTTCTCTTGAAGTAAAACAGCTGGGTCACAGGGTAATTCTGATACACACTTATTTTCATTTCTTTTCAGATTAATGAACCCTGATCAGTCCTACGGGGCAGCCCCCTCTGGGCGCCCTGCCTCCGTGACACTTCTGGACTTCAACTCCTGAGGGAGTGCCCGGGACACTCCTGAGTGCCTGCCTGGGCACTCAGCTGACCGTGCTCTGGCTCCACCAGCAAAGAGAAATAAAGATGAAATCCTGCGTGATGTGTCCTACTGCCTACAGTTTCAGAAAACCTGAAGTAATCTTTTATTCCTCATTTTTGCCAAATGTTTGTTTAAAGTCTAGAAAAGGCAAGAATGTGATGCACAGCTCTGTAATGCCTGGAGCCCACACTACCTTTTAGATGTTCCAGTTTTAAGAATCCATAAAATTAACTTTTACGTTTATTAATATTCAATATGTAAAATAAAAGAATTTTATCTTTGGACTGTAACTTCCGAAAGAAAGAACTCACTATTTCTTCATTCGCGTCGCTAAGGTAACTGAGCATGCATAACTATGTAAGTCTGCGGAACCTACTCACCTTCTTTACCCGTGGAGGTAGAAAGACTTCAATTGTGGCAATTCCTGTTGTTTTATAGTGCTCATTTCCTGTGCCACGCTCGATTGCTTTGCAACGTATTTCTTCCATTACCTTTTCTACTTCATTTTCACAACATTCTAGCTTGTCAGAGTACTTCTTAGCAAGGTCCTATGAAGAAAAATTGAAAAACAAAACAAAACAAAAAACCCACAGATCAATATAGTACTAACTCAAAAAAAAGTAAAATACACATCAGTGCACACAAGAATCTAAGGCAAAAGAACCGACGAGCAGCATTCACCCCGTTACAGTGAAATCTAGACAGCGGCTTGACATCTTGAGAGACACAGAGCTTAGAGGATCCAGGAAAAAATAAAAACCAAGGGTAGGAAAACGGACTCCCTAGATAAAGTGAGACTAGTTGGGATTATGCTGGGGGAAAAGAAAGGTAGGCTGCAACTTATGTGACTGCAGTATACATCAATACAAAGCTACCTTAAGGAATACTGAACTATTCACCACTGCAGAGTGGGCAAGAAACAAGAAAACAGAGAAGCTTCTAACTTTTCTAATTTGTGAGAACAACTCAGGTTAGATGATGGTCTAAGTATGTATTTCTAATAAGGGAGATGTTCTTGATATATAAAAGTTACAAAGCAGATCAGAATATCTTTTTAAAAAATTAATATAAACCTATTTATAATACACACTTTAAATAAACAATCACATAGGATATGACTGGAAGAAAACACCAATATTGGTGATCTGTATAATGTATTTTTGAAAACACACTCTTTATCATTTTTGTAGTTAATTATATACATACAGCTTTTTTCAACCCAAGAGTATACATTGTTTTCAAACCCTTGAAAACACAGAAGCCTTTTCAATAAAAATACTTCAAAAAAACTTTCTATAATTCTCCAGAAAACATAAATATAATTACCTTGTTTTTTTTACCCCTTTTGACACCAATCAATTCTGACACCAACTGGATATCCTACAATTCAATTCAACTCTGTCATGAAGGATGGAGTTAGTGAATCAGAGGCAGACACCAGAGGCTAAGGGCTCAATCCCACAGGTCTGCCCTCGTTTCAGGCAGCAGGTAAGCAGGTCCCCAGGTTACCCACACTTCTGTCTGACTGGGCTACACAGTTGACAGTTCCTACAAGCCCCGTCCCTTCAGGTTTGGCAATTTGCTAGAAAAAACACCACAAACTCGGAAAAGTGCTCCCTTTATTTTTAAAATTTACTATAAAGAGAATGAACGAACACCCAGATGGAGATGCACGCATGGCAGAGCCTGGAAGGGCCCAGAGTACAGGACCAGAGGACTCTGCTCCCTGTGGGTATGCCCCTCTCTGGCCAACGGACGTGTCTGCCCATCTGGAAGCTCCTGCAATCTGTCATTTAAGGGTTTTTACAGAGGCTCCATCATATGGACATGACTGACTGAATCACTGACCACTGCTGACCAGTGGGATCTCCTCTGCCCTCGGGCCTCCCAGAGGCTGGAGGAGGGTGGGACTTAAAGTTCCATGCTTCTAATCAAAGTTTGGTCTTGTAGGCAAGTAGCACTATTCTGAAAGCCATCACCTTTGTGCTGTGCTTAGTTGCTCAGTCATGTCCGACTCTTTGTGACCCCATGGACTGTAGCCTGCCAGGCTCCTCTGTCCATAGGGATTCTCCAGGCAAGAACACTCGAGTGGTATCCTCCTCCAGGGGATCTTCTTCCCAACCCAGGGATGGAACCAAGGTCTCCTGCACTACAGGCAGATTTTATGCCAGCTGAGATACCAGGGAAGCCCATTAACATCAGTACTTACATCTAATAAACATCAGCCACGTGCTGGACACATATTCTCTCAGACACTCACAGCAACCTAATCGTGGAGGTACCACGGCCCCCATTTTGTAAGTAATGAGAGTGGGACCAGAGATCTCCCGCAACTCGCTGAGGCCCACAGGCAGCGGCAGAGCTGCGCCTGCACACCTTGACCTCAGAGCCCAGGCTCCCTCCTCTGGTCAGAGTCCAGCTAAGCAACCAGGGAGTTCCCTTTGGGCAGGAGAGCACAGGCAGGGTCACCAGGGTACCTGTGCTTGCCTGACTCAACGGGGGTAATTTTCCCGTGGGACAGAGGGCCTTCTCGAGGATGTTAATTATAGCCCTAAGAAAACAGGTTTCGCTTTCAATTATGAGCTATCTTCAAGTGCACTGGCTCTCACATGTCAGCACTTCCTTACCCCTCAGCCTTTAAGTGGTCAGGGTCTGTTAAAGATATTTATACGAGAGGAAAGGCAAATTTAAAGGAATCCTTCAGTGAATCCTTTTGTAAATTAGAAAATTAAAAAACTGAACAGGAGCAATCAACATTCAACATCTCCAACCCTTCTAAATCTCTACTCTCCGCCAGTCAGCTTCCACACGGACATTCTGAAGTTCTTGTCAAAATCACTCAGTGTCTCCACCTCACCAAGCCCCTTCCTCAATTACCTGAAATTGACCTGGCAGCAGCCGTGGGCACAGCGGACTCTCCAGCCTCCTCACTTGGTTTCTACACCCTCTCCTCCTTCCTTCCACCTCGACTGCTCCTTCGCTGCCCGTTCCACCTGGCTCCTGTCATCTCTCCAAACTCTAAACACCGAAGTGACCCAGGACTCAGCCTTCAGACACCTTTCCTTCCTCTACTTGTTTGGTTAGTAATGTCAGCCAGGCTCACTGCTTCAAGCCACACCTATACACCACCAACTCTCTCCAGAATATCTCTGGCCGAGACCTCGACCTTGAACTCTCAGACTTGTTTTGCCCAAAACTAAGCACTTGGTCTGGTGATGGAAGTAAAGTCCGATGCTGTAAAGAGCAATATTGCATAGGAATCTGGAATGTTAGGTCCACGAATCAAGGTAAATTGGAAGTGGTCAAACAGGAGATGACAAGAGTGAATGTCAACATTTTAGGAATCAGTGAACTAAGATGGACAGGAATGGGTGAATTTAACTCAGATGACCATTATATCTACTACTGTGGGCAAGAATCCCTTAGAAGAAATGGAGTAGCCCTCACAGTCAACAAGAGTCTGAAATGCAGAAATTGTATGCCATCTCAAAAACAGAATGATCTCTGTTCATTTCCAAGGCAAACCATTCAATATCACACTAATCCAAGTCTATGCCCCAACCAGCAATGCTGAAGAAGCTGAAGTTGAATGGTTCTATGAAGACCTACAAGACCTTTTAGAACTAACACCCAAAAAAGATGTCCTTTTCATTATAGGGGACTGGAATGCAAAAGTAGGAAGTCAAGAGATACCTGGGGTTAACAAGCAAATTTGGCCTTGGAATACAGAATGAAGCAGGGCAAAGGCTAACAGAGTTTTGCCAAGAGAACATACTGGTCATAGCAAACACCCTCTTCCAACAACACAAGACAAGACTCTACACATGGACATCACCAGATCGTCAACACCAAGATCAGATTGATTATATTCTTTGCAGCCAAAGATGGAGAAGCTCTATAAAGTCAGCAAAAACAAGACCAGGAGCTGACTGTGGCTCAGATCATGAACTCCTTATTGCCAAATTCAGACTGAAATTGAAGAAAGTAGGGAAAACCACTGGACTACTCAGGTATGATCTAAATCAAATCCCTTACAGTTATACAGTGGAAGTGACAAACAGATTCAAGGGATTAGATCTGATAGACAGAGTGCCTGACAGTAGGCAGTGATCAAGACCATCTCCAAGAAAAACAAATGCAAAAAAGCAAAATGGTTGCCTGAGGAGGCCTTACAAATAGCTGTGAACAGAAGAGAAGCAAAAAGCAAAGGAGAAAAGGGAAGTATACCCATTTGAATGCAGAGTTCTAAAGAATAGCTAGGAGAGATAAGAAAGCCTTCCTCAGTGATCAATGCAAAGAAATAGAGGAAAACAATAGAACGGGATAGACATCTAGTCAAAAAAAATTACTTCCCTGGTGGCTCAGACGGTAAAGCGTCTGCCTACAACGTGGGAGACCCAGGTTTAACCCCTGGGTCGGGAAGATCCTCTGGAGAAGGAAATGGCAACCCACTCCAGTACTCTTGCCTGGAAAATCCCATGGACGGAGGAGTGTGGTACGCTACAGTCCATGGGGTTGCAAAGAGTTGGACTTCACTGAGCGACTTCACTTTCACTTTCAAGAAACTTAGAGATACCAAGCGAACATTTCATGCAAAGATGGACACAATAAAGGACAGAAATGGTATGGACCTAACAGAAGCAGACGATATTAAGAAGAGAGGGCAAGAATATGCAGAAGAACTATACAAAAATTATCTTCATGACCTGGATAACCACAATGGTGTGATCACTCACCTAGAGCCAGACATCCTGGAATGTGAAGTCAAGTGGGCCTTAGAAAGCATTACTACGAACAAAGCTAGTGGAGGTGACAGAATTCCAGTTGAGCTATTTCAAATCCTGAAAGATGATGCTGTGAAAGTGCTGCACTCAATATGCCAGCAAATTTGGAAAACTCAGCAGTGGCCACAGGACTGGAAAAGGTCAGTTTTCATTCTAATTCCAAAGAAAGGAAATGCCAAAGAATGTTCAAACTATGACACAATTGCACTCATCTCACACACTAGCAAAGTAATGCTCAAAATTCTCCAAGCTAGGCT
This sequence comes from Oryx dammah, assembly GCF_014754425.2. Classification (NCBI taxonomy): domain Eukaryota; kingdom Metazoa; phylum Chordata; class Mammalia; order Artiodactyla; family Bovidae; genus Oryx; species Oryx dammah. Next base: position 113,756,078 of record NW_024070202.1, on the reverse strand, counting down.
TCAGCAGTATGTGAACCGAGAACTTACAGATGTTCAAGCTGGATTTAGAAAAGCCAGAGGAACCAGAGATCAAATTGCCAACATCTGTTGGATCATCCAAAAAGCAAGAGAGTTCCAGAAAAACATCTGCTGCTGCCGCTGCTAAGTCGCTTCAGTCGTGTCCAACTGTGCAACCCCATAGACAGCAGGCCACCAGGCTCCCCCGTCCCTGGCATTCTCCAGGCAAGAACACTGGAGTGGGTTGCCATTTCCTTCTCCAATGGATGAAAGTGAAAAGTGAAAGTGAAGTCGCTCAGTCGTGTCCCATTCTAGCGACCCCATGGACTGCAGCCCATCAGGCTCCTCCGTCCATGGGATTTTCCAGGCAAGAGTACTGGAGTGGGGTGCCATTTCCTTCTCCAGAAAAACATCTACTTCTGCTTTATTGACTATGCCAAAGCCTTTGACTGTGTGGATCACAACAAACTATGAAAAATTCTTAAAGAGATGGGAATACCAGACCACTTTACCTGACTCCTGAGAAATCTGTATGCAGGTCAAGAAGCAACAGTTAGAACTGGGCATGGAACAACAGACTGGTTCCAAATTGGGAAAGGAGTACGTCAAGGCTGTATATTGTCACCCTGTTTATTTAACTTGTATGCAAAGTATATCATGCAAAGTGCCAGGCTGGATGAAGCACAAGCTGGAATCAAGATTGCCAGGAGAAATATCAATAACCTCAGACATGCAGATGACACCACCCTTATGGAAGAAATAGAAGAAAAACTAAAGAGCCTCTTGACGAAAGTGAAAGAGGAAAGTGAAAAAGTTGGCTTAAAACTCAACATTCATAAAACTAAGATCATGACATCCGGTCTCATCAATTCATGGCAAATAGATGGGGAAACAATGGAAACAGTGACAGACTTTATTGTTTTGGGCACCAAAATCATTGTAGATGGTGACTGCAGCTATGAAATTAAAAGATGCTTACTCCTTGGAAGAAAACTTATGACCAACCTAGACAGCATATTAAAAAGCAAAGACATTACTTTGCCAACAAAGGTCCCGTCTAGTCAAAGCTATGGTTTTTCCAACAGTCATGTATGGATGTGAGAGCTGGAAAGAAAGCTGAGTGCTGAAGAATTGATGCTTTTGAACTGTGGTGTTGGAGAAGACTCTTAAGAGTCCCTTGGACTGCAAGGAGATCCGATAAGTCAATCCTAAAGGAAATCAGTCCTGAATATTCATTGGAAGGACTGATGCTGAAGCTGAAACTCCAATACTCTGGCCACCACATTCGAAGAGCTGACTCATTGGAAAAGACCCTGATGCTGGGAAAGATTGAAGGCGGGAGGAGAAGGGGACAACAGAGGATGAGATGGTTGGATGGGATCACTGACTCGATGGACATGAGTTTGAGCAAGCCTGCAAAACCTGCTGGCTCTACTTGGAAATATATCCAGAGTCCAATCACTTCTCACTACGTCCACGGTGACTCCCCCGGTACCAAACCACTGCTGTTTCTAAATTAGCATACTGCAGCAGCAGCAGCTGATGGTTTCCCTTACTCTCTTGCCCCTTTTATCAGCCTCACCACTCAGGAATTCCAAGGGTGTTAGGAGCTCTGTGCCAGGAGCTGAGGACAGAAGTCACAGCCCCACCTAGTTCCCAAGCCAAGAGATTGTAACAAGCAAATTCAGAAGAAAAGGTCTGCAAAGAGAAGGTTTGCAAAAACTGAAAAGAAAAAGGAAAAAAAAAAAAAAACGGAGTCCTGTCAGGAAAAGGAGAGAGAGAACTCCAAGACTCTGACACAGCGGTCACCTCCCAAGCGCATTACTGTGTCACAGCATAGGACAATACGATGCCCTCCTGACAACCCTTACTCCCTGACAGAGGTTACACTGTTTACCAAAATACACTCAGACTGAGAAAACAAGAGGAGTATGTTCTAGGACATTCCAACATAGTGAGATTTCGCTCAGAAATTATTATAATGTTCCTCAGCTTAGAAAGGCAAGCCAACCTCAGTTTCTACAAATTTCACTTAGGAAAAGTGAGGCCATTTTTGATGAGACCATAAAAAACTGAGGTACAATCATTAGGAAAATGTATTTTGGAAAAATGAACAGATAGCCAATAGTGTAAACAAAGCTAAGGAGGGGAACAGTGTTCTGCAGCTGAGCACACTAACCAGGAGGGCAGAGAACGGCCTGAACACCAGCCTGGAACACGCTGCACCCGAACCTTCTGCCTCTGGCACTGCCCCACCAGCACGAACACCCAGTTAATCATCTTAGGTAACACTGTGAAGCACTAGAAACGGCACATGCCAAAACCATCAGATAAACATTCTCATATAAATAAAATCTTCTTAAACAAAAATAAGCTTGCCAACTGCTAGTAAAACATGGGAGTCTGTTTATCACCATTGTTTCTGGTTATGCCGAAAGCCTACCTGTTTGTGCCCGGCAATTTCTGGTGACTTCAGAATCTTACTTACCAAGGAGACTTACAACACTGCTAATTAACAACATCTTAAAAGAGAAATACCTTCAATGCCAAGCCAACTTCTTTATTTTCATCTGTATATGGAGGTTTCCAAAGTTGGATTTTGTCTTCCCGTAAAAATTGGGTCAATTTTGATTGGAGATATTTCTTTTGTGCCATCCTTGAAAGCAAAACAGTACATCAATGATACTCCGCACTACATTTCAAAATGTCAATAAGTTAGCCAATACACTGTTGGGTAAGCAAGAAGTCTCCTCCATTCCTCCCTGTCCAGTTTAAAGTACTTTAGACTAGGTTTTAACTAGCTCCAAACTTCTCTAATGGCACCCCACTCCAGTACTCTTGCCTGGAAAATCCCATGGATGGAGGAGCCTGGTAGGCTGCAGTCCATGGAGTCGCTAAACTTTCACTTTTCACTTTCTTGCATTGGAGAAGGAAATGGCAACCCACTCCAGTGTTCTTGCCTGGAGAATCCCAGGGACGGGGGAGCCTAGCGGGCTTCGGTCTCTGGGGTCGTACAGAGTCGAACACGACTGAAGCAACTTAGCAGCAGCAGCAGCAGTAGCAGTAGCAGCAAACTTCTCTAAAAGATAAGTATATTACACACAGACTGAAATATGTATCATATATCCAATTATATATGTTACATCAGAATACATGTTTCAAAGTTGCTAATATGTAGTAAGTAAGTAATTTTTCTATTTCTTGGGTGTGTTGTGTGTTTTGGATAGCTAAGTGTTAAGTGTGTTAGTCGCTCAGTCGTGCCTGACTCTTTGTGACCCCAGGGACTCCAGCTCACCAGGCTCCTCTGTCCATGAGATTTTCCAGGCAATGATACTGGAGTGGGTTGCCATTTCCTTCTCCAGGGGATCTCCCCAACCCAGGGATCGAACCCAGGTCTCCTGCACTGGCAGGCGGATTCTTTACCACTGAGCCACCAGGGAAGCCCTTTAGATAGCTAAGTCATCTCCAAATCCTTTGCGACTCCATGGACTGTAGCCTACTAGGCTCCTCTGTCCATGGGGTTTCCCAGGCAAGAACACTGGAGCGGGTTGCCATTTTCCTTCTCCAGGAGAATCTTCTCGACCCAGGGATTGAACCCACACCTCCTGCATTGGCAGGCGGATTCTTTACCACTGAGCCACCAGGGAAGCCTGTTCTATTTCTTAACCTGCTGTCACTCTCTAAGAGGAAAAATGAAATAAGAAAGACAAATCCTTAAAGCAGCAAACTTAAACAAGTCAACACAGTGGCCCTGTGGTAAAGAATTTACCAAAATACAGTGCTCTGTATGTTGGCTATTTTAACACAAAAGAGCAATCACCCTGGCAGGTAAATATAAAGAAAAGCTAGCTTGAACCATGAATATCAATAATATACATTTTCTATATCTGAAATTTTAAAATTGAAAATTTAAGGATTTTTCTGGTGGTCCAGAGTTATGACTCTGTGCTTCCAATGCAGGGGGGCTGGATTCCATCCCTGGTCAGGGAACCAGAGCCCCCATGCCACACAAAGTATCTGGATGCCACAACTAAGGCCTGGGCCCACCAAAATAAACAAATATTTTTAAAAATAAGAGAATTAAGTTAAAACTTTAGTGTTTACAGTGCTAGAGAAGTTTTGCATGATATTTTCTGATAGAAGCATAAAAGCAGATCTACACGTCCTATACAAATCAATACTGGCTGGGTCATCATTTTACACATGAAAAGCCACAGCCCAAGTCTGTAAAATGACTCGCTCAAGGATGAACGATTAGGCAGCACCATAACTAGTCCTGGGACTTGTGCCCGCAACACTGGATCACTGCATTCTACTGTCTCTCACAAAGTCCCTGCTGCTTCTCTGTCCTGGGCTCACACAGCAGTGGAGTCTTTCACGCTTCCTTCACTAGCACTAGCATCTCAAAGGTGGGTGAGGCTGCCAGAGAGTGAAACAGCTGATGGGGCACTGCAGCCAAGTCAGATGAGCAGTGAGCAAAATCAAAGGTTATTAGCCCCTGAAGGACAGAGACATGTTCCAGAGAGCGAAAAAGTAGGTAAGACTTAACTTAACCTAGATGAGCAACTTTCTTTTTCCTATTCAGGGCCTGTATTCCACTCTCCTCAAAATTCAATTCACTTGATTTCTAAATCAAGTTTGACAACTTAAGTGTATTCCGTAAGCAAGTACTTTAAAAAAAGTTCAAATCCACTTTATATCAATTTGGGGGCAAGAAAGAGGGTAATCAGGATAGGGGGGAGAAGGGAAAAAGGGGAAAACACATCAAAGAGGGGGATGTATGCATCCAGGTAACCTAAGAAAGAACCCCAGATTTTCAAGCACTAATAAACCGCTTCTCACACATAAAACTGGACTGTAGTCTGCCAGGCCCCTCTGTCCATGTAATTTTCCGGGCAGGAATTCTGGAATGGGTTGCCATTTCCTCCTCCAAGGGATGTTTCTGACCCAGGGATCAAACCCACATCTCCTGAGTCTCCTGCACCAGCAGGCGGATTTTTACCACAGAGCCACAGGGGAAGCCCCGCTCATAAATGTTCAGAATTTCCCAATTAAGTATCACTTGTGAGCGGGTGGTAACCATTTCAAGGGCCATTCACGGAAGGCAAGCCATTTTAGAAGGCTGAATTCGCAGCCCTCTGTAATCCAAGCAACTACCAAGCGGAAGTCTCAAAGGATTTCCTAAACCTAGTGTGTGGTCCACACTCCTGCTGCTGCTGCTGCTAAGTCGCTTCAGTCGTGTCCGACTCTGTGCGACCCCATAGACCGCAGCCCACCAGGCTCCCCCGTCCCTAGGATTCTCCAGGCAAGAATACTAGAGTGGGTTGCCATTTCCTTCTCCAATGCAGGAAAGTGAAAAGTGAAAGTGAAGTCGCTAAGTCGTGTCTGACTCTTAGCGACCCCATGGACTGCAGCCTACCAGGCTTCTCCATCCATGGGATTTTCCAGGCAAGAGTACTGGAGTGGGGTGCCATCGCCTTCTCCTGGTCCACACTCCACCCACCAGCAAATACACAGCAAGGAAGGTCTCTAGTCCACCACTTAATGTTTGAAAAAAAGATTAAACCATTGTCTTAAAACTTACAAAATTTCACTCATGGGCAACAGAAAAAAACGAGGATATGTATTTTAACTCAAATCAAAAGGGGAAATGGTTTAATAGATCAGTTTTCAACGTTAACTGGAAAACTGAAAGTTTCAGGCTTGCCACACAATGTTCGGTGTCACAGCCCCCGTCAAAAAGCAGAAATTCATTAATACCCTTGCTGTAAACCGAAAGTGAAAGGGTATAAATCATTCCGGTAACATTTCGCTTTCATTTTTTAAATAAATCGATCTACGCTGCCTTTATCCAGAGGTTTTCAAACATATACAAACACACATATACTTATTCAAAATACAGTACTTTTTCTCTTAGACTATTACAAGAATCTTCTATTAAAAAATAAGAGTGTGGGAAGACGTTGAGAAACATACAGAATCTGATCGTCACGGCTGGAGAAAATAAACAGCGTTTTCTCATTAAACAGCAAAGAAAATCTGTCTTTGATTGCAAATAAATCCCAAATGGCGTAACAATGTTACGACTCAAGCTTTCTGTATGGCTAGTAATTTTAACATATACATATGTTTCTCTGCCTCCCTCCAAAAACATTTCAATCTTTCGTTTTAAATACCCACCACCCGCGTCAGCCCAGAGCAAACCCCGGGCCGGGCGAAGGGCCCGGTGCGTCCAGAAGCCCCGACCCGCCGCCCCCGGTCCCGGCCGAGTCTCCGCGCAGGGCGCCCACCTCCCACCGCTGCCCGGGCGGGGTCGGCGTCGGGGTCACGCCCGGGGGGAACTGGGGCACCGGGCGGCGCGGCTGACACCCGGGTCAAAGACCGGACGCTCGGCCGCCATCTACTCACCTGCGACACAGCCGCGCCAGCAGCGACCCGCCGAGTGCCCGGATGCGGCTGCGGCCGCCGTTTATTTTCATTCCGGGTGAGGCCGGCCCCGCCCCCGCCGCCGAGGCCGCCGCCGCCGCCCGGCCGCCCCGCCCCGCCCCCGCGCGGGCGAGAAGCCGGGGTGTGGGCGGGGCTAAGAGGGGGCCGGGCGGGGTTGTGGGTAGGCTGTGGGCGGGGCTAAGGCGGGAGAGCTGGACACGGATGGGGCGCAGCTGGGGTGAGGGGCGGGGCGGGGGCGGTGAGGCGGAGGGGCGGGGCAATGATGGGGCTGGGCTGGGCGAGGGGCGGGGCTAGAGCCTGGGGCGATCGGATATGGGCGGGGCAGAGAGGAGAGCGAGGAGGAGCCTGGGCGCTGACCGCCCGGGGGACTTGCCGGGGGTCGGGGGCGGGGCTGGCGGGAAGACTCAGCCCGCAACCCTGGGGACCGCCCCTGAGGACCAAGGCGGTGTTGGGCGGGGCCTCTGGCCCGGCCTAGTTTACCTGACTTCTGAGGAAATTGAGCTTGGCTTCGTTCCTCCAGAATCCTCGAAAGAGGCCAAGAGCACCTTGGAGCAAGCCCCTTCTCCCTCCACGGCGGGAAAGTCTGGACTTAGTGCAGCTGGGTCCGCCCCCGCCCCCCAACCCCCATCCCACCCCCCGACTGGGTCTAGCGTGATGACCCCTCTAAAAGTCCAGCTTTTCATCCCTCCGTGCATCACTCGGCCCGGGCCTCCGCTTTGGTGAACTTCCCGGCCCCTTGCCCTCGTCCTTCTCTGCTGGTTTTGCTGGCCCTGCTGACCCTGTCTCCACATGCTATTGCTGACAGGACCTCTGGCAATCCGCCTGCTCCCAAAGCGCTCTGCCCACCCCTGTACTCGGTCATCTAAGCCCCTGGCCTGACGCCTGTGTCCAGTGTCTAGGTGAGGACATAAGACAGGGGTGTCTAGAAATAATGGAGCTCAAAGCCCGCTGGTTGAGCACAGGTCATAGCATAGCTTCCAGAGATGGTTAGATCCACCTTCGGTAGGACCGAACCGAAGAATGGGAAGGCAAGATAGAGCCCACGGCAGACCCTAGAAACTTCTCGCTCGGATGAGACTGTTGGTCCTTCTATTCCAAACCCAAGGCCCCAGCTAGCTTGGGCAGCACATTAACCAAATCCAAGGCCCATCCTGGGATCTTCTCTAGCACTGTCCTGGGCCCTGCACGTGGCAACTGGCTTAAGCCCTGGGAATCTAGGCAAGCTGCCCAGCCTCCACCTCACCTGGGAAGATAATATCAGTGCCCCACCCTCCCCTTTGCCCCAGCACAAACATTTCCTGAAACAAAGTGTTGTGTCTAGAATCACTCCAGGAGCTGCAGACTGTCTGAAAGGGGCTTTGCAAACTCTCTGACACCCTCCACAAGGAGAGGGAAGCACGGCCCCTCCTCCTGGTGCCCTTCTGCCCCTGGGGGAAGAAGCCTTGGGTGGGATGTGTGCCTAAGTCCATTTTAGGGGAGAGAAATGTGTGCAAGGAGATCAAACCAGTCCATCCTAGAGGAAATCAGTCCTGAATATTCATTGGAAGGACTGATGCTGAAGCTGAAGTTCCAATACTTTGGCCACCTGATAGGAAGAGCGAACTCATTGGAAAAGACCCTGATGCTGGCAGGAGGAGAAAAGGGCAACAGAGGATAAAATGGTTGGGTGGCATCACCCACTCCATGGACGTGAGTTTGAGCAAACTTCAGGAGTTGATGATGGACAGGGAAGCCTGGCATGCTGCAGTCCATGGGGTCACAAAGAGTCAGACACGACTGAGTGGCTGAACAACATGTTCCCAAAGAGGACCTGTGTGCCGTTTTCCTGACCGCATGGGGAGGACTCTGCCCACACCACAGAGCAACTTCTGGTCCCCCTTTTTTCCTCCTGTGACCTGCAGATGTTGTCCACTGGCCTAGCAGTGCTTATTAGCTGATTTCTCCGTCTTTCTGGATAAGAGTCTTGTGGCTCTACAGCCTCCTTTGAGTACACGAACGCTTAGAAATCTTTGAAATTAAAGTTCTTCACCTTGGGCCAAATCGATTTCTTAGTTAAGGCAAAAGACAAACAGCAAAATGGGGGAAAATGTTGCCTTCCATTTCAAAACCATACTTGAAGAACTCTCACAATTTGATAAGAAAAAGACCAAAGCAGAAAACTGGGCAAAAGCTACTAAAATATGATTCACTGAAAAGGAAATAGAAATTCTTTGTAAAACGCAAAAAATTACTCATCTCGTTCATGATGAGACACTAAATATAAATTAAAACTACACCCAGGGACTTCCTTTGTGGCCCAGTGGTTAAGAACTTGCCTTTTAGTGCAGGGAACGTGGGTTGATCACTGATCAGGGAACTAAGATGCCACATGACATGGAGGAACTAAGCCCACATGAAGCAACAAAGAGCCAGTGCAGCCAAAAATTTAAAGAAGAAATACAGTTTTAGAAACTATACCAAAATTTCACTTTTTACCTCTCAGACTGAAAAAGATGGATAACATGCTATGATGACAAGGCTATGTAGCAATAGCAATCTTCATACCGTCCTTGTGGAAGGTTATGTTGGTACAACTCTTAAGAGGGCAATTAGCTGAGACTGGTGGCTCAGATGGTAAAGAATCTGTCTCCCAAGAGACACAGAGACACAGATTTGATTCCTGTGTTGGGGAAGATCCCCTGGAGGAGGAAATGGCAACCCACTCCAGTATTCTTGCCTGGAAAATCCCACGGCCAGAGGAGCCTGGCGGGCTACAGTCCACGGGATCACAAGAGTCGGACATGACTGAGCATAGAGCACACACATAGCATATCTATCAAAACTAAAATGCATATTCTCTTTGACCCAATAATTCAACTTTTCTTGTTCTGACTATTCTTTACCAATCTGCCTCCTTTCTGTTATTCCTCATACTGACATTTAGTGACTTCAACTGCAATTTCTTGAGATGAACAATTCTTAAATTGTGTATGCATTTTGGTTGCTACAGGTTTTGTGGTGATGAAGAATCAGGGGACTTCTGCATAACTGGTCTTACTTCTGATGGAATAAAACCAGAAAATCCTTAAACATTCTTTGCGTGACCATGAGATTTAACACTGAATGTTATCAGTTCTTCCTAGAAAAACCAAAAAAAAAAAAACAGGAAGTTTTGGCAGTTCAGCTTTATTTATAGTTGTTTGGATCAGAACAATATACATGCATTGGGTTAAATTATGTACTTAACTAATTTTTTCATAGATGGGAAGATGTATTTTAAAAGAAAATAACTTCATTCTTGATTTTTTCTATTTATAAATGGAAATTTCTGAGTGGTTATAAACTAAAATTTTGGGGGAATTTGAGTGATGATTCACACTTTGGTCTTGCAGGTTTTCAGTTTCACTGCTGTTTGGAGATGTGGTCTTTTTATTCAGCATCTTGGCTGGATGAGAAGAAAGTGGAAGGAGCAGAGAAAAGAAGCAGGTGGACAGGGAGCTTTGTTCCCATCTTATTGGGAATACATAATTTCCTTCATCCTTAGAAATGATAGAAGCTGTAAAAAGGTATGGAGAGGTCCGGAATGCTCAGGAAACATGGGCTGGGAAGATGGATCTCAGGTCCTATTAGAAAGTGTAAAACAGTGTTATAGTTAAAAGACCCTCCAACCAGCCACTGTTCGCCATCCTCCAGTGAATACCACAGTCGTGCAGTACCACATAGGAAGATCAGCGTGTCTTCTTTAAGCTCTGGGGATCAGATCTATCCCAGGTTTTCAGGATACAGTTCAAAGGAGTAAGGTTGAAATTGTTAACTCCCATCTGTAAGAGAGAAAAAAGCAGCATCCAGTGCCTTTGCCCTTTTCCACCAGAAGCATCCCTCCCTGCTCTAGATGGGGGTAGAGACAGGGCTTCCACCTAAGCGTCCTTCCCTGGCCAGAGCTAACTTGTCCCTTACCAGTGCAGCTGTCCCATCATCATGCCTCCTTATTCTACCACTGAGGTGGGGTGGAGATCCATCAGGGATAGACTTGATGGTATCCCAGATTGATGTCCAATTCCTCACCATTAAAACCTTTGCCTGCCTCTGATGTCACCCAGGGTGCAATCAGAGTAACCTTCCAGAATGCTTCCCAAGCTAAGACTGCCAAGAGAAACATTCATCTCCTGGATTCCTGTGCATGGTCCTGAGTCTATTCCTGACCACAATAAGACTGGTAAATCATAAGGGGGCCAACATAAAACCAAGATATCCCTTCCGAGCATCACCATACCTGTATAAGTGATAGCAAAAGAGATGGTGAAGGCCCAGCCAGTGAGGAAAAAGTTATTTTTGTCTTCAAGTTATTAGGGCCAGTCCTTCCAGTTCATTCCCACAGATTCAACAGAAAGAATATCTAAGGAGTTGAGACAAAAGCCACTGGAGAGCCTTCTCTGGCCCACTAAGAGCTAGTGTTACCAAAGGAAGTGTACTGCTGTACTTCCAATCTGAGTAACTTTTAGCCTGAAAGACGGTCTTGGAGCTAGAGCTCCACCTAGCTTCCAAACGTGCTCCTGTTGTAAATCTCAACTAGGCTAAGGCGCTTCCTGAAGAAAAGGCAATGGCACCCCACTCCAGTACTCTTGCCTGGAAAATCTCATGGACGGAGGAGCCTGGTAGGCTGCAGTCCATGGGGTCGTTAAGAGTCGGACATGACTGAGCGACTTCACTTTCACTTTTCACTTTCATGCATTGGAGAAGGAAATGGCAACCCACTCCAGTGTTCTTGTCTGGAGGATCCCAGGGACGGGGAGCCTGGTGGGGTGCCGTCTATGGGGTTGCACAGAGTCAGACACAACTGAAGCGACTTAGCAGCAGCAGCAGCAGCAGGCACTTCCTGACTATCAATCTAAGCTTGGGATCTAAGTCGAAGTGCATAGTAACAGCATAGATCACAAGTCCCTTGAAAGTTTATGATTCAGCAGATTAGGTTAGTAGTTTCAATTTCCAAAGTAGTTATGAAATGGTCAAAGAGACCAGGAAATGTTGACTGAGAAAGGAAAATTCAGTCCATATGCTTTGCCCATTTCTGGCCGCTCCCCTCGCGGGGATGTTGGATGCCTCTTGGCATCAGCAGGTTGGTATAAACCCCCAACAAGGCTCCCCTTGTGAGGCTGCCTTTAGTCATTACGAGGCATCACAGAACTGCAAAGCAGGGCTCAACGCTTGCTTCATGGTCAATTCCATGTCTCTTTGATGCCACTTTCACAGAAAGGCACACCGTAGAGTTAGTAAAGTACAGCAGAAAATGTGTATAATAGGAGAACAAAGAACTAGAGCTCCAGGCATCCTTACCTGTCTTAAAGATCCCAGATGAACTCCCAGTATGAAAGGCTGTGGCTGCGAGCTGTGAGCTATGCCAGGATTTGTGATATCCGGAGAAGAGGATTTCGATCTGGGGCCAGAGTTGAGGCTTGACTACTCAAAGCTTTTGTGTAATAAAGTTTTATTAAAGTATAAAAGGGATAAGAGGAAGCTTCTGACATAGATATTAGAAGGGGACAGAAAGAGTGCCCCTTTCGCTAGTTTTTAGCAAGGAGTTATATATCTGTTAGCAAGTTTCTAATCAGATAAAGTGAAAGTGAAAGTCGCTCAGTTGTGTCCGACTCTTTGCAACCCCCTGAATTATACAGTCCATGGAATTCTCCAAGCCAGAATACTGGAGTGGGTAGCCTTTCCATTCCCCAGGGGATCTTCCCAACTCAGGGATCAAACCCAGATCTCCCGCGTTGCAGGCAGATTCTTTACCAGCTGAGCCACAAGGGAAGCCCAAGAATACTGGAGTGGGTAGACTATCCCTTCTCCAGGGGATTTTCCCAACCCAGGAATCAAACCGAGGTCTCCTGCATGGCAGGAGAATCATCTGCAATGATAAAGAATCACCTCAAAACTGAGAGAGTTGCATCAGGCCCCTCTCCCACAACATTCGCTTTGAGATAGCATTGGCACAAGGTGAGTCATCCCCAGCCATACAACAATTGACATGAATCTTAAAGAAAGGCAAATTTCCAAGCAAATGTATAGTTTTATTAACATACCTTAAGAGAACATTTCTATGAGGGAAAATGCATTGGTTAGCTCAAGGTTTGAGAAAAATTAAGTTCAGGCAGAAGCAGGTGTTGTCATGACAACACAGAATTTAAAAGAAGCCTCCTTTTAATTTTGTATTAAGAAGTAAAAAAAAAAATGTCTGACAATTTATTTCCTCTGCTTGGAGACACCTAGCCTTCCTACCTGTTACCCTCTCATAACCTTCCACCTGATCAGATGCACACAGCTATTTCACAGCTCTAACTGTAGGTAACTAATAGCCACGCAGAGTTTTTAATCTATAACTAAGCAGATTCTGCCCTTTAAGGGAGAGGTTTAAATGTCTTGCCTCCCACCCTGTGGAAAACCTGATTTACCTCCATTTTACATTCATTTCAGCATTCCTTTCCTTTCCTCCATATGAATCTGTGCTTCTTGGAACCATATAACATCTGCTTAGTTCACTCATGAGTTCAATAAAATCTTCAACATATGTTCATTTTTATATCTGAATTGAGTCATGATTTTACTTTTTTCTGAAACTTACCGTTTAACACTTTTTATGCCAATAATAAAAGATGGCAGTAGCACCTCCAGGCATTGTTTGTGGTCCAGATGAAAAGAAAAGGGAAGGGCTAAGAATGAAAAGTATGTCAACTAACTCTGTCCATTTTTATCTGGAAAACCATAGCTTATCCAGAAGCCCCACCCCTTAGCTTCCTCTCACTTTTGACTGATTAGAAAAAAAAAAAAATGTCTCCTAGTCATTCCTAGGAGACTGTGGTGGTGGAGAAGACTCTTGAGAGTCCCTTGGACAGCAAGGAGATCAAACCATCAATCCAGAATATTCATTGGAAGGACTGATGCTGAAGCTGAAGTTCCAATACTGTGGCCACCTGATGCAAAGAGCCAACTCACTGGAAAGACCCTGATGCTGGGGAAAGATTGATGTCAGGAGGAGAAGCAGGTGACAGAGAGTGAGATGGTTAGATGGTATCACTGACTCAATGGACATGAGTTTGAGCAAACTCTGGGAGATTGTGGAGGACTGGGAAGCCTGGCATGCTGCAGTCTACGGGGTTGCAAAGAGTTTAGTGGCTGAATGACATCGCTTACTTGTGGAATCTAATATGTGACACAAAGGAACCTATCAATGAAGCAGAAGCAGAGACACTGAGAATAGACTGGTGGTTGCCAAGGGGGAAGGGGGTGGGAGAGGCTTAGATTGGGAGTTTGGGATTAACAGATGCAGACCAGTATATGTAGAATGGATAAATGACAAAATCCTCCTGTAAAGCATAGGGAACTATATTCAATATCCTATGGTAAACCATAATGGAAAAGAGTATGTGTATATATGTATAACTGAGTCACTTTGCTGTACAGCAATAAAACAGCATTGTATACGATACTTCAGTGAAATAGTGAATTCAACTATCCTTCAGTGAAAAATAAATTTTAAAAAGAAATCTAGACTTCATAGTCCAGGAGATAGGAAAGCTTTTATTATTTCCTTTGCAAAAGAGTGGCAGGATAGAAGGGGCATAAATAAGACCAATCTGATGACCAATTACAGGAAGGACTAGAGAGAGGGGTCTGGAGGGCATTGCAACGATTCAGGTAGGAAGAGATATAGATGTGGCTTATAGTAGTAGTTCACGGACAACTACTGGATGCAAATGCTTTGGATGGGGAAACATACAGTATTTGATGACTACTCAGATGAAAGAAGATAAAGGAGCAAGTCAAGTTCTTCGTTCTTAAAATTTTTTTTTCCTCATGTAATTTCACATGTAGGCAATGTAATTGAATTCATGGACTCCGATGATTTTGTTCAGCAGCTTTTATCCAGTCCCACGGCTTTAAATAGCATCTTGACCTTGATGGCTCTTGTGCCAGTGTTTTTAGTTGCAGAGCACACAATCAATTCTAGGGATAGAATATTCTAGGAGGGGGTTATTACAGTGTATTTGGTAGCTCTTAAGAACTTCAAGAAGGGCAAAGAACAAGACTTGGATGCTGAACAGCATCAGGAATAAAGCAATCTGGGATGTCACAACCAAGGAAAATGTCCAGCCATACCATGGAATTGTTCTACCAGGATCACCCTTATCAGCGCCACCTGCCCCTTAGCCTCTCTGGCACTGGACAGCAAAAGTGCCACCCGGCCACTCTGGAAGAACCTCATGTACGTGCTGCCCTGCTTGTAGCTGCACACTCCTACCGTATGCTGGTCTGTCCAAGTCTCCCGTGGATATGTCTGCTATGAGTCTGGGGACACCTGCAGAAACACTAGCTGCAAGAGAGTCTAGTAGGTGCCATCTTTCATTTCCAGCTGCTGGGAAAGAGTGAAGGCAAAAGGAGAAGGGAAAGGCAGAGGATGAGATGCTTAGATAACAACCAACTCAATGGACATGAATTTGAGCAAATTCTGGGAGATAGTGAAGGACAGGGAAGCCTGGCATGCTGCAGTCCATGGGGTCACAAAGAGTCAGAGACAACCTAGTGACTAAATAACAGAACAACCTGAGCAGACCAGCTAAAAGGGCGGTGGGGGAAGGAAGTGATGCCTGGGCAGAGATCTGAAGGATGAGCAGAGGTTAACCAAGCAGGGGTAACAGAGAAGGCGGTATCTTACAGACCACATTACAGAGCAAGGGCTCGTGTGCCCGTGATGCAGGAAGCCCAACTCTCACAACGGGTGTTTGTCTCAAAGGACAGGATTGTTTGCAGAGCACCATGCTCAAAAGACCCAAACTCCCCGGTGGCATTCAGGCAACAGTTTATAAAGACAGAGTTAAGGGCAAGGGTCATAGAATGCAGGATCAGTTCACGGACATTCTTCCGGTTGGTTGGTAGTGCGGTACCAGGGTGATGTTGCGAATCTCAATCATCAACCTCCTGGTTCCAGCCAGTGTGGGATCTGATGCTTGCGGTCAGCATGTGGTCACCACCCTCCCCTGGGTGGGGATCTTAGTGTCTGCAAAGGAACTCAAAGATAAGCATCTGGCTGTTATCTCTGTTCCTCCCTGAGGAACTTAGAGTTCTGTGACTCTACTGTCCTGTGTGTTAACTGCTTGACCCTGCTCTTTGGAACTCAAGGAAAGAAGGCTTAGGAAACTGAAGTCTTTTTCTCCCTATAAACAAGAAATGGGGGACACAGAGGGGCTTTTGTACCAGAGGAGGCCCTGGTACAATAGAGTCCTGCTCAGCTTCAATCCCCTCTTTTTCTTAACACTCTTCCATCCTGAAGGGGAATGAGACAGGAAAAGGAATAAAGTTTTGGATAGAGAGATCAGTCATTCACTCAGTAAGGGAACTTGGTTTTAGCAGGACTCAGTTTCAACAAGGAGATTAGCCTGTGGCCAGAAGAAGCCCTGTGAAGGACACAGTGTGGTCGAACAAAGAGAGAACAAAGGGAATGTAATGTCAGGCATGGTTGGAGAAACGAGCCAAGCCTTGTGGAGCACGGCCTGCTCGCCCCTTGGGAGCAAGAATCTGCTGATATGTGAGATTCCAGTTGAGCTCTTTCAAATCCTGAAATATGATGCTGTGAAAGTGCTGCACTCAATACATCAGCAAGTTTGGAAAACTCAGCAGTGGCCACAGGACTGGAAAAGGTCAGTTTTCATTCCAATCCCAAAGGCAATGCCAAAGAATGCTCAAACTACCACACAATTGCACTCATCTCACACACTAGTAAAGTAATGCTCAAAATTCTCCAAGCCAGGCTTCAGCAATATGTGAACCGTGAACTTCCTGATGTTCAAGCTGGTTTTAGAAAAGGCAGAGGAACCAGAGATCAAATTGCCAACATCCACTGGATCATGGAAAAAGCAAGAGAGTTCCAGAAAAACATCTATTTCTGCTTTATTGACTATGCCAAAGCCTTTGACTGTGTGGATCACAATAAACTGTGGAAAATTCTGAAAGAGATGGGAATACCAGACCACCTGACCTGCCTCTTGAGAAATCTGTATGCAGGTCAGGAAGGAACAGTTAGAACTGGACATGGAACAACAGACTGGTTTCAAACAGTAAAAAGAGTACGTCAAGGCTGTATATTGTCACCCTGCTTATTTAACTTCTATGCAGAGTACATCATGAGAAACACTGGACTGGAAGAAACAAGCTGGAATCAAGATTGCCGGGAGAAATATCAATAACCACAGATATGCAGATGACACCACCCTTATGGCAGAAAGTGAAGAGGACTAAGGAGCCTCTTGATAAAAGTGAAAGAGGAGAGTGATAAAGTTGGCTTAAAGCTCAACATTCAGAAAACGAAGATCATGGCATCCGGTCCCATCACTTCATGGGAAATAGATGGGAAAACAGTGGAAACAGAGTCAGACTTTATTTTTTGGGGCTCCAAAATCACTGCAGATGGTGACTGCAGCCATGAAATTAAAAGACGCTTACTCCTTGGAAGAAAAGTTATGACCAACCTAGATAGCATATTAAAAAGCAGAGACATTACTTTGCCGACTAAGGTCCGTCTAGTCAAGGCTATGGTTTTTCCTGTGGTCATGTATGGATGTGAGAGTTGGACTGTGAAGAAGGCTGAGTGCTGAAGAATTAATGCTTTTGAACTGTGGTGTTGGAGAAGACTCTTGAGAGTCCTTGGACTGCAAGGAGATCCAACCAGTCCATTCTGAAGGAGATCAGCCCTGGGATTTCTTTGGAAGGACTGATGCTAAAGCTGAAACTCCAGTACTCTGGCCACCTCATGCGAAGAGTTGACTCATTGGAAAAGACTCTGATGCTGGGAGGGATTGGGGGCAGGAGGAGAAGGGGACGACCGAGGATGAGATGGCTGGATGGCATCACTGACTCGATGGACATGAGTCTGAGTGAACTCCGGGAGT
This sequence comes from Oryx dammah, assembly GCF_014754425.2. NCBI lineage: Eukaryota > Metazoa > Chordata > Mammalia > Artiodactyla > Bovidae > Oryx > Oryx dammah. The sequence goes on along the minus strand of NW_024070202.1, from coordinate 113,738,718 downwards.
TGGTGATGGACAGGGAGGCCTGGTGTGCTGCGATTCATGGGGTCACAAAGAGTCAGACACAACTGAGTGACTGAACTGAACTGAGAACCAGTGTGTGGTAGGAATGCAGAAAAGCAAGTCCAACCCAGAGACAGCTAGAGAGTAGTTCTTCCAGGGGTTGTGAAGGATGGGCGATGGTACACGGGCAGGAGAGAGGGGTCACGCTCACGTATCTGGATGGCTGGACAGCAGGGCCAGACACTGAATGAAGGCCCTGGAAGAGAACCTGGCCTGTTTCTGTTTTGTTTTCTGGAGGGAGAGGTTTGGAAGGACTCAAAAGTTCAATTCTGGAGATAATAAAGTTGGAGATGTGTTTGAGACAGGCGAGAGGGATATCTGGGAAGAATATAAATAAAAGAGGAGTGATCTTGGCTGGAGAAACAACCCCATGAGACATCTGTGCTCATGTACAGACACGGAAGACACGGCCATGCATGCCTAAGAAAGCCCAAGACTCAGCGAATGGAGCACAGAGAGATGCAGCCGTGCAGGGGCCACCGAGTGGTTCCGAGCTCTGAAAATGGCAGGTCCACCTTTTGCAGAAATAAGGAGAATGAGGCTGTTTTAAAAAAATGAAGTATAGTTGATTTGGGTTTCCCAGGTGGTGCTAGTGGTAAAGAACACGCCTGCCAGTGCAAGAGACATAAGAGATGTGGGTTTGATCCCTGGGTTGAGAAGATCCCCTGGAGAAGGGAATGGCAACCCACTCCAGTACTCTTGCCTGGAGAATCCCATGGACAAAGGACCCTGGCAGGTACAGTCCACAGGGTCGCAGAGAGTTGGATACGACTGAAGTGACTTAGCACACATACATATATAGTTGATACACAACCTTGTGTTAGTTTTAGGTGCACAGCAAATGATTCAGTTATATATTTGTATTTTATATATATATATATATTCTTTTTCAGATTCTTTTCCACTAGAGGTTATTACAAGTTATTGAATATAGTTTCCTAGAGTATACAGTAGGTCCTTGTTGTTTACCTATTTTATATACAGTAAGTGCGTGTTTGTTAATCCCAAACTTGTAATTTATCCTTTCTTCCCCTTTGGTAACCATAAGTTTGCTTTCCATGCCTGTGAGTCTGTTTCTGTTTTTTAAATAAGTTCATCTGTATAAGTTTTTGAGATTTCACATATAAATGGCATCATTTGATATTTGTCTTTGTCTGACTTACTTCACTTATTATGATAGTCGATAGGGCCACCCATGATACTGCAAGTGGCATCATTTCATTTTCTTGTGACTGAGTAATTGTCTATTAGGACCCTCTCTTTCCCTGTCTCTGTATATATGCAGAGCACCTTCTTTATCCATTCATCTGTCAGTGAACACTGAACACTTAGGCTGTTCCATGTCCTGACTTATTGCAAGTAGTGCTGCTGTGAACATTGGTGTGCATGTATCATTTCTAATTAAAGTTACAGCTATATTTCCAGGAACGGGATTTCAGGATCACATGGTAACCATGCTGCTGCTGCTGCTCCTGCGAAGTCGCTTCAGTTGTGTCCGACTCTGTGCGACCTCACAGACGGCAGCCCACCAGCCTCCTCCGTCCTGGGGATTCTCCAGGCAAGAACACTGGAGTGGGTTGCCATTTCCTTCTCCAATGCATGAAAGTGAAAAGTGAAAGTGAAGTCTCTCAGTCGTGTCTGACTCTTAGCAACCCCATGGACTGCAGCCTACCAGGCTCCTCCGTCCATGGGATTTTCCAGGCAAGAGTGCTGGAGTGGGGTGCCATTGCCTCCTCCGATGGTAACCATAGTTTTAGTTTTTTAAGGAAATGTTGTACTCTTTTCCATAGTGGTTGCACCAATTTACATTCCCACCAGCCGTGTAGGAGGGGTCCCTTTTCTCTACACTCTCGCTAGTATTTGTTATTTGTAGACTTTTTGATCGTGGCCTTTCTGACTGGTGTGAGGTGATACCTCGTTGTAGTTTTAATTTGCATTTCTCTAATAATTAGTGATATTGAGCATCTTTTCATGTGTCTGTTGGTCATCTGTATGTCTTCTCTGGAGAAATGTCTGTCTAGGTCATTTGTCCATTTTTTAATTGGGTTATTTGTTTTTCTAATATTGAACTGCATGGGCTGTTCGTATATTTTGGAAGTTAAGTTCTCGCCTATCGCATCATTTGCGGATATTTCTTCCATTTTGTAGGTTATCTTTTTGCTTTGTTTATGGTCTCCTTTGCTGTGCAAAAGCTTATAAGTTGATTAGGTCTTATTTATTTTTGGTTGGTTTTTTTTTTTTTGTCTTGGGAGGCTGACCTAGAAAATAAAAGTACAACTTATGCCAGAGAATGTTTCTCCTCGAATGTTCTCTTCTAGGTGTTTTATTGTGTTGAGTCTTATATTAGTCTTTAAGTCATTCTTTTTTGTGTGTGTAGGCTGTGAAGGAATGTTCTAACTTCATTGATTTACATGCTGTCCAGCTTTCCCAACATCACTTACTGAAGAGACTGTCTCTTTCTCCACTGTATCTCCAAAGTATCTTCTTGTCTCCTTTGTCAAAGGTTAATTGATCATAGGTATGTGTTTATATATGGACTTCCCTAGTGGCTTAGACCAGAAAGAATCTGCCTGCAATGCCAGAAACCTGGGTTTGATCCCTGGGTCTCGAAGATTCCCTGGAGAAGGGAATGGATTCCCACTCCAGTGTTCTTGTCTGGAGAGTGCCATGGACAGAGGAGCCTGGCGGGCTACAGTCCACAGGGTAGCAAGGAGTCGGACCCAACTGAGCGACCAATATTTCCACTTTTGTGTGTTTGTGCGTGCGTGCTAAGTCGCGTCAGTCATGTCACTTCAAGTCGCTTCAGGGCTTCCCCAGTGCCTCAGCGGGTAAAGAATCCGCCTGCAATGCTGGAGACCTGGGTTTGATTCCTGGGTTGGGAAGATTCCCTGGAGGAGGGCATGGCAACCCACTGCAGTATTCTGGCCTGGAGAATTCCGTGAACTGTATAGGCCATGGGGTCACAAAGAGTTGGACACGATTGAGCAACTTTCACTCACTTCGCTCTCAAATTGTTATGGTATTTAGATATCATTGCATACACAAGCCAAGAGTGGCATAATAGTTTCACTTTAAAATATGTTGTACCTCCACTAAATTTGGAGTTGCATCCTGTAGTCTTTTAAGTGACGTGAAAGTCAGTCAGTCGTGTCTGACTCTGTGACTCCATGGATTGTGGAATTCTCCAGGCCAGAATAATGGAGTGGGTAGCCTTTCCCTTCTCCAGAGGATCTTCCCAACCCAGGAACTGAACCCAGGTCTCTCACATTGCAGGCGGATTCTTTACCCACTGAGCCACCAGGGAAGCAAAAGCTGTGTGGGAAATTGAAAACTGTGAGGGGTGCCTTTGAAGAGACCACCTTGCCAAACTTAGGGATCATCCTGAGTTCAGGGCTCCTTCTTGTGGTGAGATTCAGAATTCGTGTCTGTCGGGGAGCACAACAGACACAGGCTCTGAAAATGCCATTTTTGGCAAGCCACACCCTCCTGGCTTCATTTCCTGGCATCGGTGTGTATAAATCATGAACCCAGTAGGGGTTCAGTTCACCTGTTGGTAACAGACCATCATGTCTCATCTTCACCTTGGCTCCCCTCCCCTCAAAAGCAGGAAAAGATTTCACCCCTCTACACAAGCTCAGAATCAAATAGAAGCGAAAAAAGCACCCTACACAGCTCACCAAGCAGGTGGTCTGATGGTTGTTCATTCATTTGCCACACGTTAATTCAGTACCTACTATGTACAGGCATGATGCTTGGTGATCTAGGCCAGGTCGCCATCTGCTAGTGGAATCTACCCTCTTCTCTTTTAAAAAGCTTAAAGAAGTTCTCAGATAAAAGAGGAACCCAGCAGTAACTAAAAACCACAGGTTTTCACTGCCCCCACTCCCTCCCCCAAAAAAGATTAAAATGGTCCACAAACATTTAAAAAGACTTTCAACCTCTCTGGGCTTTCCAGGTGGCTCAGTGGTAAAGAACCTAGCAATGCAGGAGATGCAGATTCGACCCCCCAGTGGGAAAGATCCCCTGGAGGAGGGCATAACAATCCACTCCAGTCTTCTTACCTGGCAAATCTTGTAAACAGAGGAGCCTGGCTGGCTAGAGTCCACAGCGTCACAGAGTCAGACAGGACTGAACACACGTGTGAAGTGGTTAACGGCTAGGCAGGTCTCGCTAGGGAGGCCAGAGGTCCCCCAGACCACAGGAGGAGACAAGTGGCAGGGAACTGTTTTTTTTCCTGCATTTCTCTCCCCGGCTTTAACCCCAAAGGAAAGTGAAAGTGAAAGTCGCTCAGTCGATTCTTTGCGACCCCATGGACTGTATGGAAGTCTCCAGGCCAGAATACTGGTGTGGGTAGTTTTTCCCTTCTCCAGGGGATCTTCCCAACCCAGGGATGGAACCCAGGTCTCCCGCATTGCAGGCAGATTCTTTACCAGCTGAGCCACAAGGGAAGCCCAACCCCATAGGAGGCTGCTTTAATTCTGTGTTGCTATGACAACAATCAGGTCTGCCTGAAAGTAACTTTTTTCCAACCTGGGAAATGCACTTCTTTGTACTTTGTTGGTGAAAATAGAAATTGGTACGAAAACTTGAGGGGAAATGAAGACTATTAAGCTTTTTTATTAAGTTCATATCTTTTGACTTGTTGATTTCCCTTTTAAGACTATTCTCATGACCTTGGCCCCAGCCTGCTTCTGGGATTGTCAAGACTTTGCTAAGACGTTGATTACACGTCCCCAACCATGCCCCCCCCCATTTTGGGGGGTCCTGCCAAATGGCATGTGGGATCTTTTTTCCCTGACCAGGGATTGAACCTGCACCCCCTGCATTGGAAGCGTGGAGTCCTAACCACTGGCCTTTCATAGAAAGCCAGCCACGCCCACTTTTGAAGCCGTGTAAGCCTCTTAGGGCTCTGCTCCCAACACTTTTTAGTGTCGAGAATGGAGAGGGGATGGGGTGCTGACTCTGCCACCCAGAGGAGGGGCTCAGGCTGCCCTGACCTCTATCCCTGCCCTCTTTCCCCACCCCATCCCACACACCGGGGAGAAGGGCTTGAACTTGACACCCAGGAGATCTGCCCCATAGGCCTCAATTGTCCTCCTGTCCACAGGGGAGTAGACTGAATGCCCTTCTAAGTTCCCCAGCTTTAACCCCACTTCTATCCTCAAGGAATTTATAATGTAGGAGAGGAGGCACTAGTGGCAAAGAATCCACCTGCCAATGCAGCCGTAAGAGACGTGGATTTGATCCCTGGGTCGCGAAGATCCCCTGCAGGAGGGCATGGTAACTCACTCCACTATTCTTGCTTGGAGAATCCCATGGACAGAGGAACCTGGCGGGCTACAGTCTGTAGGGTCGCAAAGAGTCGGACATGATTTAACATGCACAGGCAGAAGAGGCAGGCAATATACCTTAATGCATGGGGACATTGATTGAATGCTGTGAGGCAATAAAATTTTAAAAATATATATAATTTTTAATTAATTAAAAAAAATTTTTGGCTGCCCCACATGGCTTGTGGGATCTCAATTCCCCAACCAGGGACTGAACCCAAGCCCCCACAGTGAAAGCCTGGAATCCTAACCATTAGGCCACCAGGGAACTGTAAAAATATATATAATTTTCTAAAATTATTTTTCATAAAGAAAAATAACACAACTACAAATAAAACATTAGGAATGAAAGTAAATATTTAGAATGAGAAAAATATTTTATGAACTTTTTAAAAGTTGAAAACTACCACAAACATAATAAAACCCAGAAAAATAAAATATCTTTATTAATTATCTGCTACATCTTTGTAACATTTTTTTCCTTAGTTGTTGGCTACAAGTTCTTTGGCAAACTCTTTAAATGACAATAGTTTTATCAGAGAAATTAGAAAGATGGCCTAACCTCCATCATGGTGGATAAAGTTTCCTCAGTTTTGGGGCCAGTTGTCAGTTTATTGCATCTCACCTCCCAGTAGCCCTTCATTGTTCTCCTATAACTAATTAAGCGTGTTGTTCACTTGCTAAGTCATGTCTGATTCTTTGTAGCCCCAAGGACTGCAGACCACCAGGCTTCCCTGTCCTCCACTATCTCCTGGAGCATGCTCAAACTCATGTCCATTGAGTTGGTGATGCTATCCAATGACCTCATCCTCTGTTGCCCACTTTACCTCTTGCCCTCAATCTTTCCCAGCATCAAGGTCTTTTCCAATGAGTCAGCTCTTTGCATCAGGTGGTCAAAGTGTTGGAGCTTCAGTATCAGTCCTTCCAATGAATATTCAGGGTTTATTTCCTTTAGGATTGACTGGTTTGATCTCCTTGCAGTTCAAGGGACTCTCAAGGGTCTTCTCTAGCACCGCAGTTTGAAAACATCAATCCTTCTGTGCTCAGCCTTCTTTATGGTCCAATTCTCACATCCCCACATGACTACTGAAAAAACTATTGAGCTGGACCCTGGAAATACCTGCCTTTAGCTTATCTTCTTTTCTCAGCTATTTGTAAATCCTTGTCAGACAACCACTTTGTCTTTTTGAATTTCTTTTTCTTGGGGATGGTCTTGATCACTGCCTCCTGTACAATGTCATAAACATCTGTCCATAGTTCCATATACAAAAAAGATTTTCATGACCCAGATAACCACGATGGTGTGATCACTCACCTAGAGCCAGACATCCTGGAATGTGAAGTCAAGTGGGCCTTAGGAAGCCTCACTACGAACAAAGCTAGTGGAGGTGATGGAATTCCAGTTGAGCTATTTCAAATCCTGGAAGATGATGAGGTGAAAGTGCTACACTCAATATGTCAACAAATTCAGAAAACTCAGCAGTGGCCACAGGACTGGAAAAGGTCAGTTTTCATTCCAATCCCAAAGAAAGGCAATGCCAAAGAATGCTCAAACTACCGCACAATTGCACTCATCTCACACGCTAGTAAAGTAACGCTCAAAATTCTCCAAGCCAGGCTTCAGCAATACGTGAACCGTGAACTTCCTGATGTTCAAGCTGGATTTAGAAAAGCCAGAGGAACCAGAGATCAAATTGCCAACATCTGTTGGATCATCCGAAAAGCAAGAGAGTTCCAGAAAAACATCTACTTCTGCTTTATTGACTACACCAAAGCCTTTGACTGTGTGGATCACAACAAACTGTGGAAAATTCTTAAAGAGAATTTTAAAAGAGAATTCTTTTAAAAGAATGGGTGGTGGGAATACCACCTTACCTGCCTCCTGAGAAATGTGTATGCAGGTCAAGAAGCAACAGTTAGAACTGAACATGGAACAATGGACTGGTTCCAAATTGGGAAAGGAGTACATCAAAGCTGTATATTGTCACCCTGTTTATTTAACTTTTATGCATAGTACATCTCGTGAAATGCCAAGCTGGATGAAGCACAAGATAGAATCAAGATTTCCAGGAGAAATATCAATAACCTCAGATATGTAGATGACACCACCCTTATGGCAAAAGTAAAAAGGAACTAAAAAGCCTCTCTCTTGATGAAAGTGAAAGAGGAGAGTGAAAAACCTGGCTTAAAACTCAACATTCAGAAAACTAAGATCATGGCATCCGGTCCCATCACTTCATGGCAAATAGATGGGGAAACAATGGCTGACTTTATTTTTCTGGGCTTCAAAATCACTGCAGATGATAACTGCAGCCATGAAGTTAAAAGACACTTGCTCCTTGGAAGAAAAACTATGACCAACCTATACGGCATATTAAAAAGCAGAGACATTATTTTGCCAACAAAGTCCGTCTAGTCAAAGTTATGGTTTTTCCAGTAGTCATGACAGCTGGACTATAAAGAAAGCTGAGTGCCGAAGAATTGATGCTTTTGAACTGTGGTGTTGGAGAAGACTCTTGAGAGTCCCTTGGACTGCAAGGAGATCCAACCAATCCTTCCTAAAGGAGATCAGTCCTGGGTGTTCACTGGAGGGACTGATGTTGAAGCTGAAGCTCCAACACTTTGGCCATCTGATGCGGAGAGCTGACTCATTTGAAAAGACCCTGATGCTGGGAGAGATTGAAGGCAGGAGGAAAAGGAAACGACAGAGGATGAGATGGTTGGATGGCATCACTGACTCGATGGACATGAGTTTGAGTATGCTCCAGGAGTCAGTGATGGATAGGGAAGCCTGGTGTGCTGCAGTCCATGGGGTGGCAAAGAGTCAGACACAACTGAGCGACTGAACTGAACTGAATTGGAAATACTTGCTTGCCAGCGGTATGCGTGAAGCTTTACCAGGAGAGGGCGCTGGAGGGATACTGGACGAGAAAGAGGTTTCCCTTCCTGGTTCAGGAGCATTCCTGGTGGCGACTCCTGTAGCATAGGGGCTCCCCTAGCATCTGACTCCTGCAAGACACACTTCTGCAGGGTCTGACTTTTCTAGCAGTACGTGTGGCTTCTGCAGCACTCAGGTCCCCTGATGCCCAGCAGTCGGAGCTCCCTTGGTACCGAGGCACTGTCCTCGGGCAGTTCTAGGTTCTGCCTCGAACAGCAGAACCTCGAACAGCTTCCCCCAGGCATTTTCTCCTGTGGTTTTGGGGCAGGTTCTAAGGCTTGACGTCTTCTCGTGGACGGTTCCTCTGGTACTCCAGCAGCAGATTTCCATTCTGACAGGGGTGAGGTCATATCTCACCGTGGGTTACATTTCCCTGACCATCAGTGACGTTGAGCATCTTCTCATGTGTCTTTTTGCTATTTGTATGTCTTCTTTGCGGAAATGTCTATTCAGGTCTTCTGTCCACTTTTTAATCATGCTGCCTTTTTTTTTTTTTTTTTCCTGATGTTGAGTTGTATAAGTTGCTTCTATACTTTGGATATTAACCCCTTATCAGTCATACCATTTGCAAATATTTCTTCCCATTCAGTAGGTTGTCTTTTTACCTTGTTGATGGTTTTCGTTGCTGTGCAAAAGCTTTTTAAGTTTAATTAGGTCCCATTTGTAGATTTTTTTTTTGTTTTTGTTTGCTTTTATTTCATTTGCTTTAGGAAATAGATCAAAAAAATATTCTTATGATTTATGTCAAAGAGTGTTCTGCCTATGTTTTCTTCTAGGAGTTTTATGGTTTCTGGTCTTACTTTTAGGCCTTTAATCCATTTTGTGGTGATCTTTGTATATGGTGTAGTAAAGTAATTCTTTATGTTAAACTTTCTTGTTTAAGTTGTGATGAGGTGTCTGCCTCCTGATTGGACTCTGACTAATACATCTTTGCCACCCCACTGTTGGTAGCAATCAGTGTAAATTTTAAGGATTATTTTTGCATTTAAGGAAATCTTTATCAAGTTTTGGGCTTCCCAGGTGGTGCTAGTTGTAAATAAACCACCTGCAAGTGCAGGAGACATAAGAGACTATGGTTTGATCTCTGGGTCGGGAAGATCCCCTGGAGGAGGAAATGACAACCCATTCCAGTTTTCTTACCTGGAGAATCCCTTGGACAGAGGAGCCTGGCCAGCTACAGTCCATGGTGTTGCAAAGAGTTTGACACAGCTGAAGCGACTTTGCCTGCACACTATCAAGTTTTACATATGAGCTGTAAGAATTCAGGGCATTTTGAATTATTTTGCTCAGTGACTAATCTTCAAAACCCTTTGAAATCATGGATGGCCTCCCTGAGGTAGTAATCGACAAGTTTTATTTTGTCTTTATCGAGGTCAGCGTTTCATGTCAAATTGTGTTCATACAGTTAATTAATCAGATTATCAAACAATCCAAAAATCTGTTCATTATTTTCTATTCAAAATTTTTATTTCCCCTAAATCAATTACTGCTGTTCATGTAATCTGAAAGCTTACTGCTACAATTTGCTTCTCAGTGTCAGAATAATTTATATTTAATTTATTTTTCATCCTTATTGCTTCTGTTGTGTTCAGTTGCTCAGGCATGTCTGACTCTTTGTGACCCCATGAACTACAGCTTACCAGGCTCCTCTGTCCATGGAATTTTCCAGGTAAGAATACTCCATGGCTTTTGTTAGAGTGCACTAATTTTAAGTTGAATTTAAAGATGCCAGAAGGAGGTATCCTAGGGACTTCCCTAGCGGTCCAGTGGTTAAATCTTTACATTTCCACTGCAGGTGGTGTGGGGTGATTGAGATTCCACACACCATGGAGTGTGGAAAAAAAAAAATCCCATAACCACAATCCAGAGTCTATAATTTCTCATGCATTTTATTAAAATGATACAAAAGAGTTTTTTGAAATTGCAGTTAAAAGATGGTATCCCAGTTTTGTCAAACATGCCCATTCCTATCAAAAGAAGGGAAAAATGTGCACTGTGCTTAATTTATACTCTGCTGAAGACGTGTCTCAATAACACCCGCTTCAGACAGGTCAGGACTTGAGTTTTCTCTGGGAGCATCACCAAATCCTCCCTCCTCTGGATTTAGTGATTCCCTAGCATCTGAAGTCCTTCATCTGTTTTAACGTATCTCTATGTGTGGATCAACGGACAGGTTCCAAATAGGAAAAGGAGTGCGTCAAGCCTGTATATAGTCACCCTGCTTATTTAACTTATATGCAGAGTACATCATGAGAAACGCTGGGCTGGAAGAAGCACAAACTGGAATCAAGATTGCCGGGAGAAATATCAATAACCTTAGATATGCAGATGACACCACTCTTATGGCACAAAGTGAAGAGGAACTAAAAAGCCTCTTGATGAAAGTGAAAGAGGAGAGTGAAAAAGTTGGCTTAAAGCTCAACATTCAGAAAATGAAGATCATGGCATCTGGTCCCATCAGTTCATGGGAAATAGATGGGAAAACAGTGGAAACAGTGTCAGACTTTATTTTTGGGGGCTCCAAAATCACTGCAGATGGTGACTGCAGCCATGAAATTAAAAGACGCTTACTCCTTGGAAGGAAAGTTATGACCAACCTAGACAGCATATTAAAAAGCAGAGACATTACTTTGCCACCAAAGGTCCATCTAGTCAAGGCTATGATTTTTCCAGTGGTCATGTGTGGATGTGAGAGTTGGACTGTGAAGAAAGCTGAGAGCCGAAGAATTGATACTTTTGAACTGTGGTGTTGGAGAAGGCCCTTGAGAGTCCTTTGGACTGCAAGGAGATCCAACCAGTCCATTCTCAAGGAGATCAGTCCTGGGTGTTCTTTGGAAGGACTGAAGCTAAAGCTGAAACTCCAATTCTTTGGCCACCTCATGCGAAGAGTTGACTCATTGGAAAAGACCCTGACGCTGGGAGGGATTGGGGGCAGGAGGAGAAGGGGATGACAGAGGATGAGATGGCTGGATGGCATCACCGACTCGAAATGAGTTTGAGTGAACTCCGGGAGTTGGTGATGGACAGGAAGGCCTGGCGTGCTGCGATTCATGGGGTCGAGAAGCGTCGGACACGAGTGAGCGACTGAACTGAACTGAACTATGTGTGGATCTGATCCCTGGGGTCGGGAAGATCCCCTGGAGGAGGAAATGGCCACCCCTTCTAGTATTCTTGCCTGGAGAATCCCATGGAAAAAGGAGCCCGGCTACAGTCCTTGGGGTCGCAAGAGTTGGACACGACAGAGCATAGAGCACACACACGCATTCATGTAGCTAAGGAAACCCTCTTATCAGGCGACAATCACCACCCCTGCCCCCCAGAAACAGAAATTCCGGGCGTTCACCCTTTTAGCCTCCCCAGCAGCTTCCTGGCAAACACGTGGAACAGTTTCCACCGATCAGCAACCTCCCTCCCAGGTCTCAGACGGGAAGCTAGAGTCTGAACGAGGCAGGATCTATACAAACTCAGTCAGTGTGCGGGGAAGGGGTGGGCAGGGGCGGGGCGAGGAGGAGGGGGCGGGACGGTGTGGATAGGGACCGGGCGTAGAAGGTAGGGGGCGGGGCGATGCGGGGGCGTGGAGAGGGCGGGGAGGGGCGTGACCTGGTTGTGAGGAGGGGGCGTGGCGGGGTGGCGTGGCGGGGCGTGGCGGGGTGGTGTGGCGGGGCGTGGGGAGGGCGGGGGAGGGGCATGGACAGGCTGAGAGGAGAGGGGGCGTGGTGGGGGCGTGGCGCGGTGGCTGGGCGGGACGGGGCGGGGCGGGGCGAGGGTAACACTATGCTACTGGAGAGGCGAGCTTACAAAACGCTCAGGACTTCACCGCCTTCCCGTCGGATGCTCCGTCCCAGAGCCCAGCCGCCATGTCGTGAGGAAGCCTGAGCTGGCTGTGCAGGGTGCCCACACCTGGAGGCTTGTGCCGGAGTTCTGGCTGACGACGGGTCTCGACCATCAGACCTGCAGGGAGCCAGGTGGCCTCCGCGTGATTCCAGCCTCAGCGCTCGAGTCGCCCCAGTCCCCCAGGCTTGCCAACTGAGGTTCCAGATACGGTGGAGCAGGGACTACGGTCCTCTCTTGGCCTCGTCTGGGTTCCCAACCCGCAGAACCCAGAGGTGTTTAAAAATTTAAAAAGTCAACTATTGGCCTTCCTGTAGTCCAGTGGCTAAGGCTCCTGGCTCCCCGTGCAGGGCTCCGGTTCCCTCCCTGGTCAGGGAACTAGACCCCAAAGAAGAGTGAAGATCCCCACATGCTGTAATTAAGACCTGGTGCAGCCGAATAAATCAGTCTTTGGTGGTGGTGATTGTGGTGGTTTAGTTGCTAAGTCATGTCTGACTCTTGCGACCCCGTGGACTGCCAGGCTGCTCTATCCTCCAGGCAAGAATGGAATCCTCCAGGCAAAAATACTGGAGTGGGTTGCCATTTCCTTCTCCAGGGAATCTTCCCCGAACCCCGATCTCCTGATTCTTTACCAACTGAGCTATAAAGGAAGACCAGTCTATCTATCTATCTATCTAGCTAGCTAGCTAGCTAGCTATCTAGCTATGTATATATATATTTTCTAAAGGTCTCTTATGACACTAAGTTTTGAGGAGGTGGGTTTACAACAACTGGATAGAAGTGCTCATCCAGAGCTGTGGGCAGGGCAAAGGCAACCAGCTGCCCCAAGAGGTGCCCTAATGGGACAGTGACCCCCAGGCCTGACGTTGGGCTGTCCTGTTAGTGGAGCCCAGTGAGGGCTGGAAGTGGGCAAGGGGATGCCCAGAGGAGCAGACATCAGGAGGCTCCAGACCCTCTGAGCCCCTGGGGTGTAGCCCCAAGACCCAGCCACACAGGAAAGGTGGAGAATGAATCTTGGGGTGCAGAGGGGGAGGACCAGCCTGCAGGGCTAAGACTTGAGAAGTGTGGATGTGTAAAACCTCCCACAAGTGACGAGCCGTGGAATGGGAGCCCTTCCCCAGGAGGGTTTTCACCAGCGGGTGAGGCATGGCACAGTCCCTGGATGTGGTGAGCAAGGCAGTGAGTTCCTGCAGCTCATTTGTCTCCGAGCCTCTGTTCCAGCCACCGTGGTAGAGCCCTGAGGCCTCCCTGGCTGCCCTGATGACGGCTGGGCCCCTGTGTCTCCGAGAGAGGTACCCGGAATACTAAAAAATTTAAATGCCGCAATCAGGACTCTGAAAGTAGCTGGAATTATTGAGGGAAATTTACAAGTGAAATAACCTAAAAGGCTGCAGATGCAAATGACATTAAATTAGCAGGGACTTGGGGAGCCCAAGAACCATTCATCCTTCCTGGAGAAAGAAAGTGGTCAGAGATCACATCACAAACCAGGAAGGACAGGGGACATCCCCCCCAAAAACCCCCATATTCCAAGATGGTGTCCTCAGACCCCAGCCTCTAAGGAGCAGACCCCAACCTCACAGGGTAAGTACCATCGTACCTTGCTTAACAGCAACCTTGATGCAACACTGAGCACCTGAGTCATTTCTGAACTGAGAGCATGTTTCGTTCGGTTCCAGGTCCCCCTGGGAGCTGGCTGCTCCAGCCCCTCTGCTGGGGGGCCATCCTGAGGACCCCCTGGCCTGGGGAATATGAAGTGAACATGCAGAGCAGTGGAACGCTGTGTGGGACACATGCAGAGTGGACACAGCTGCCTTTAACGCTTGCATCCTCAACGTGAGCTTAAAATGCAGATTCTGGTGTCAAGTTTTGCCAACAGCAACCCCTCCGCGCTGGCCCAATGCCCCCCCTTTCTCCAGAGGGACATCCCATGACGTCCTCAAGGCTGAGCAGCTGAGTGCAGGTGACCTTCAGGTGAGAGGCTGCCTCTCCCATTGTGCGCACCTGGGCGCAGGTGGGGAGGAGAGAGCCCTGGGTGGGGAGTCCAGAGACGGAGTTCTAAGCTCAGCTCAGCTCTGTCTCTGCCGAGCAGCGTGACCTTGGGCAGACCCTGTGCCCTACCTGGCCTCTGCTCAGTGTCTGCGGGGGGCTCTAAGATCCCTCCTGGTGCTGAGACTCTGACTCCGTTGGGGAGAGAAGGGTCATGGAGAGAAGGAAGGGTCTGGAGAGCCCTCTCCAGGTCACTTACACCAGCAGAACCCACTGCCCTTCCGTTCTAGGAGGAACGTCTAGCTGCTTATCAGCCTCCGCTGCCCGGCGCCTCTCTGGTGTGACCGGAGTTGGGCGGAACACAGCGAGGCCTTTGTTTTCTCCATGGAAAAGTCTCAGATAAGGACAGGGCTCTCCTACAGCCAGATCAGACTGGCCTCTGTGATAGCGACCCACCGCCCCTTCCCTTGATACCCCAGCCAGCCGCCTCCTGACCCCAGGGCACAGTCACCTGGAAACATCTACCTCCAGCTCAGGTCTCACCTCCTCCGTGAAGCCTTCCTGGATACATCTACCTCCAGCTCAAGTCTCACCTCCTCCGTGAAGCCTTCCTGGAAACATCTACCTCCAGCTCAAGTCTCACCTCCTCCGTGAAGCCTTCCTGGAAACATCTACCTGCAGACCAACAACATCAATTCTCCCCCATCTCAGCCATTACACTTAGCGCCCAAACTCAGACGGAGGTCTAGATCATTTCTATGCAATATTTAAATGCAGCCTCAAATATACAAGCCAAGAAATGTCTGCAGAGCATGCCTTGTGTGGCCTTTTTCATTCATCAGATTGAGTACTTCCAAGGACTTTTCATCTACAGATGTACAATACTCAGTTCTGGAAAAATGTTCACGTATTTTTACAAATTAACCTCTCTCCTATTATATTTTTTGTCCCCTATTTCTAAAACTGAAATTTTGAGATTCTGGATTTATCTTCTAATTTTATTTTCTCTCCTAAATTCCCAGATTTGAAGGTCATGAAATACATAATGAAAGAGTACCCTAAATGCCCCCATATGATGTAAAATTAGACCCCCTCAAAAGCACATCATTATGAATTTTCAGGATACTATGGATAAAGAGAAAACTCTAAAAGATTCCAGGAAGAAAAAAAATAGATTTCATAGGAGAGTTCATGGATGAGAATAGCCTCGGATTTCTCATCCACACCTGGCAGTAGCAATGCCTTCAAAACTAAAAGAAAGAGATTCCCAAACAGCATTTATATACCCAGCTCAGCTACCAAGGATCACTGTTATTTAGTCTCTCAGTCATGTCCGACTCTTTGCGACCCCATGGACTGCATCACTCCAGGCTTCCCTGTCCTTCATCATCTCCCAGAGTTTGCTCAAACTCATGTCTATTGAGTTGATGATGCTATCTAACCATCTGATCCTCTGTTGGTTAGGAGGAAATAGACACGTTGAGTGGTGCATGGTCTCAAGACTTTACCTCTCACACACTCTTTCTCAGAAAGCCACTGAAGGATGTGCTCAGTCAAAATGGAAAGTTAAAGCAATAAAGAGAAGAAAGAGGATACTGAGGACTTCCATGGTGATCCAGAGGCTAAAAGTCTGTGCTCCCAAAGCAGGGGGCCCAGCTTCCACCCCAGATCACGCATACCTGAACTAAGAATTCTCATGCTGCAATTAAAGGTCCCATACATCACAACTAAAAGTCAAAGATCCCTCATGCAGCAGTTACGACCCAGCAGCGCTGAATAAATAAGTAAATATTTTCTTTAAAACAAAAAAGAAAGAAAGAGGATCCAGGAAATGGGCCTCCACCCAAGCAAGAAGAGGGCAAATCCAAGACACCAGGTGGGCACCAGGCCACAATCCCAGTTCATTTATATCAGAGCAGGGCAGAAGGAACCAGAAAAACCTCTTCAACATACTGAAATTAATAGAGTATCTGAATTTTTTAGAACTTGTAAATTGATTAGAATTTAGTAATAAAATGGTGATAAACCTATGGAGCATGAAGCAAAAGCTAAAGCAAGACAATTCATAAATCCAGAGCAAATGAAGGTGGCAGAAAGGAAAAATATTAAAATCTATGACAAACTTAGACAGCATATTAAAAACCAGAGACATCACTTTGCCTACAAACGTCCGTCTAGTCAAAGCTGTGGTTTTTCCAGTAGTCATGCATGGATGTGAGAGCTGGACCATAAAGAAGGCTGAGTGCCGAAGAACAGATTCTTTTGAACTGTGGTATTGGAGAAGACTCTTGAGAGTCCCTTGGACTGCAAGGAAATCCAGCCAGTCAATTCTAAAGGAAATAAACTCTGAATATTTATTGGAACACTGATGCTAAAGCTGAAGCTCCAATACTTTAACCACCTGATGGGAAGAGCTGACTCATTTGAAAAGACCCCAAAGCCGGGAAAGATTGAAGGCAGGAGGAAAAGGGGACGACAGAGGATGAGATGGCTGGATGGCATCACCGACTCAATGGACATGAGTTTGAGCAAGCTCCGGGAGTTGGTGATGGACAGGGAGGCCTGGCGTGCAGCAGTCCATGGGGTCACAAAGACGCGACTTAGAGACTGAGCAATTTGCCAGGATGCTCCTGGAGGCCCGGGAAGGGCTGCAGGGTGTCGGTCCCTCGAAGGCCGCCAGGTGGCGCCAGAGCCCGCGCATCCCCGCCATGCCCTGCCTGGATGCCCAGCTCAAACCCCGCTGGGGGGTTGCAGGTGGGTCTCAGGAGTGCACACCTTCAGTCTAGCCTCCGCACCCTCAGGGGAAAATTGTTCCAGTGGAAAATTTCAAATGTATCCCGAAGGAGACGGAATCGTACAGCGAAGGCTCATCTAGTTTCTCCTACCGTCCACCCCTGCCTCCCTACCCAGTTTATTTTTCAAGGCAACTCCCAAACATCCAATCATGTCATCTGTAAATTTCTCTCCATAAAATGAGAACACTTAAAGTCGTAGTCACAACGTCATTACTATAAACGTTGAACAAACGTAGGTCCTGAATCAGGAATCTCAGGCTTGGGGCTGGGGGCAGGGACCTCCTGAGTGAGGAAAGAGTGGGCACTCCACACAGGGCATGAGGCAGTGAGCAAGCGGAGAGAGAGGGCCCCCCAGTTCCCTGTGTGGACGCCTGCAGAGCTGGGTCAGCTGGATAGGGCAGGAGAAGGGTGGACGACGAGTGCCTTCCGGGGCTATCCTGTCTGCTCCCGTAAATTCAGCACGATTCATAAGGCTTAGAGAGTCCCTGGGACAGCAAGGAGATCTAACCAGTCCATCCTAAAGGAAATCAGTCCTGAATATTCATTGGAAGGACTGATGCTGAAGCAGAAGCTCCAATACTTCGGCCACCTGATGCGAAGAGCTGACTCATTGGAAAAAACCCTGATGCTGGGAAAGATTGAAGGTGGGGGAGAAGGGGATGACAGAGGATGAGATGGTTGGATGGCGTCACCGATTTGATGGACATGAGTTTGAATAAACTCCAGGAGTTGGTGATGGACAGGGAGGCCTGGCGTGTTGCAGTCCATGGGGTGGCAAAGAGTCGGACACGACTGAGCGACAGAACGACAATAACATAGGGCTTAAATCTGGGGCCCCTTTCTCTGCTCGTTGCCCAAGGAACTGACCATGTCACCTCCAAGCTGCACCCCCACTGGCTCCCTCCCAGAGCTGCTCCCCCAACTCTGGGCGCAGTGGAGGACAGGCCAGCTCCACCCCTTCCTTGTGCCCCCCCTCTCTTGTCTCCCCCATTTCAGGGCCAGTCCCTCCAAGGAAACAGACAGGTGGCAAGAGTCATATTTGTCCCCCATCTCCATTGGCACGCTGCCTCCAAAGCCAGACTAGAGGGTCAAGGCCCAGCTCTGCCTGACCAGCCGGCTGTCCCTGGGCAGGCGACCTCCCCTTTCCCGGGTGCAAATCTTCATCCATGTTGGGGGACAGTGGTACCACAAATCGCCCTGAAGCTCCAGGGAGACCGTTCTCAATGCTGAGCCCACTGTGTCCCTTGGTGATGTTCCCGTTCAATCAGCCTCTCTCATTCGTCCTCTCGACAAGCCCCTTCTATGTGCTGGGTGCCAGGGAGCTGCTTTGAAGGAGACAGAGCCACATCTGCCCTGGCCAAACAGGGGTTCACAAGAAGACCCAGACCATCAAGGGCCGGGCACATGGTCAGTTCCTTGGGCAGGTCAGGGGGTTCTGGGCATGTGGGTGCCAGCTTTGGGGTGAACAGGGTTTGCTCGGGTGAGATGAGCTGGTGGTCTGTCCCCAAGGCAGCCTCACCTGACCTGCTCAGGGCCATTCAACCCAACATAACACCTGCCCAGCACCCCATCCTCTGCTCTCAGCCCCTGTCTCCCCTTGGTCTTAGCTGCTCTCTCCTTCCAGGCTTCCCTGAGCCTCTGGCCCATGTGATGGGAAACAGAGGCCCTGGGAGCCCCAGGAAGCTTGTTGCAGATCAGCCACCTGGGGAGACACTGGGTCGATCAGAAGTACTCGGGTCTGCTGCCTGGGACCAGCTCTGGCCAGTTGGGTCATGTGGGACTGGAGGCCACAGGGTGGACCTGCATCTGTGTGGATGGAGAGAGGGGGGCGAGGGTTGGGAAGGGGGTGAGCTGGGCCCTGGGAGCCCCACCCAGCCTCCCAGGGGTTTCTCTTCTCCCACCCATAGGGGCCCTCCAGGCATTCTGTGGATGAGGAAACCAAGGCTGAGGAAGGTAATTTTGTTTCCTAGCTGCTGGAAAACATCACTGTAAACTCCGTGGCTCACACAACAGAGACGTATTCTCTCTGCAGCTTCATGAGAAGCTCTCAGGAAACTTAAACTATTGTTCACAGGGGTCTTTGTGCAGCTGTTCAGTCATTCAGTTGTGTGCAACTCTTTGCAACCCCATGGACGGCAGCACGCCAGGCTTCCCTGCCCTTCACTGTCTCCCGGAGTTTGCTCAAACTCTCCTCTACTGAGTTGGTGACTCTATCCAACCATCTCATCCTCTGTCGGCCTCTTCTCCTCTTGTTTTCAATCTTTACCAGAATCAGAGTCTTTTCCAGTGAACTGGTTCTTTGTATCAGGTGATCGAAGTATTGGAGCTCCAGCTTCAGCATCAGTCCTTCCACTAAATATTCAGGACTGATTTCCTTTAAGAGGGACTGGTTTGATCTCATTGCTGTACAAGGGACTCTCAAGAGTCTTCTCTAGCACTGCATTTCAAAAGCATCAGTTCTTCAGTGCTCAGCCTTCTTTATGGTCCAATTCTCACATCCATACATGACTACTGGAAGAACTATATCTTTGACTATACGGATCTTTATCAGCAAAGTGATGTCTCTGCTTTTTAATACACTGTCAAGGTTTGTCATAGTTTTCCTTCCAAGGAGCAAGTGTCTTTTAATTTCAGGGCTGCAGTCACCATCTGCAATGATTTTGGAGCCCAAGAAATGATCTGTCACTGTTTCCACTTTTCCCCCCATCTATTTGCCATGATGGATGCCACGATCTTAGTTTTTTGAATGTTGAGTTTTAAGCCAGCTTTTCACTCTCTTCTTTCACCCTCATTAGGTCCTCTTTAGTTCTTCACTTTCTGCCATAAGGGTGGTGTCAGCTGCATATCTGAGGTTGTTGATATTTCTCCTGGCAATCTTGATTCCAGCTTGTGCTTTATCCAGCCCAGCATTTTGCATGATGTACTCTGCAATTAAGTTAAATAAGAAGGGTGACAAGAAGCCTTGACGTACTCCTTTCCCAATTTGGAACCAGTCTGTTAGCCACCATCAAATGGAAGTGCCTGACCGCTGCAGTCAGTCCCACTCCTGGGTGGTCCTGAAAGACAGCGGTGAAGGGCCAGCCTCCCAGTATTCCCATTCTGGCCAGTCAATCTGATCGTGGGCTTTGCTTTGGAGGAAAGGTGGCTTGGTGCTGTGGATCTACACTGACTGATGAGTGATGGACAGTAGCTTAGCTGGCTGGTTGGGAGCCTTGAATGGTTACAACCAGGAAATACAGGAAAGAGCTGCATGAATAGAAGTCCCAGGACGAGCACCAGGTGAAGACACGAAGGTTTCACGCAAGTTCCCATCGGGGCAGAGGAGGCTGTCGGTAATCAGGCTGATGAAGCGATCTGAGAATTCATCATTCATTCATCAGGCTCCCCTGTGAATGCCGGTCTCCCTGCCCTTTCACCCCAGTGCTTTTTCAGTAACTACTCTTCATTACAGCCGATACGAATATCATCTCCACTGAGGCCCCAGCTGACAAATACTAACAAAGACCAACAATGAATCCCCAGTATGGCGGAGCAGCCTGATAATTTGTCTCGCTCCTTCACGGGAAGGAGCAGTGGTCTGTTCCCTTAGGAATGGAGTCCTGTTCCAGAAACAGACTTGCTTTTCCCGCTCGCAGAGCTTCTGCCAGCCCCACATTTTCAGAATGCCCCATTCATTGTCATGGTAACCCACACAACATCCTCTCCAAGCAAGGAACTCATTATAGAGTGAAAGACGTGTGGCACTGAGTTCATGCCCAAGGAATTCACGGGGCCGTGCGCCGTGACGGTAACCCTCAGCAGCAGCTGTTTGGATGAACCGGGGAATGGACTTCCGGAGGCTCGGTTTTGGCACCCGCTGCAGGATGGCAGCCTGCCAGGTGCCTGTCTCCAGGGTGCAGTGTCTCCTCAGGGGGACATCACCTTCATATGGTTCTGTTTCCCTCGTGGCCAGAATACTCGGGGGCTGATCTCTCACAGGGCATCCCCAGAGAGGCGGGATAGGTCTCGAGTGAACCAGCACGCATAGCACGGGTCCACCATACCGACCGGGCTGACTGATCACAGTTACCGGGGGAAATTGGACCGCTGGGGCAGAACGGGGCACGGGGGATGGTGTCTGAACCAGAGGCTGTGCTGGAGTGCCCCGCAGTCTCCTCTGTCCAAAGGTGATGGCCAGGGGGGAGCTGGTGACTCAAGCAAGATGGAATTGAGCTTCCCTGGTGGCTGAGTGGTAAAGAACCCACCTGTGAATAGGAGACACGGGTTGGATCCCTGGTCTGGGAAGATCCCACACCCTGCAGAGCAACTAAGCCCATGCACCACAACTACTGAGCCCAGGAGCTGCAACTACTGACGCCTGTTCACCTGGAGCCCCTGCCCCGCAGCAGGAGAAGCCCCTGCAGTGAGAAGCACAGCTGGAGAGCGGCCCCTGCTCACCGCAACCAGAGAAAACCCTCGCAGCCACAAAGACCCAGCGCAACCAAGAGTAAATAAACTTTTTAAAGAAAGAGTAAAAAGAAAGGCAGGACCAGGAGGACTTGAATCATGTGGGAAGGAAGGATGGGACCACCCCTGCCAGAAGGCGAGGGCAATACGGAGGGTGGTGCAAAGAGGGGGCGGAGCGCATCAGCTCAGGCCCTGTGACCAGCATCAGGTGGGTTTTCTTCGTCTTCCTCTTCTCCTGTTACTTTCCGTGCAGGGCAGAGTGGGACTCGAACCCTGTTCTTGTTGGCGGTATGACTGACTGTCAGTGCTTTGCTGTGATGAATGGGTGAGGGGACTTGGTGTGTCTGCTGGGGGGAGACCCTGGGATTTACTCCTGGAAGCAAAGGACAGGAACCCTCGCTGGCCCTCCTGATCCATCCTGTCTTCCTGCCTGCGCTGTGTCCCAGGAGGCTGACCTTGATGGACCATATCATCCGAGCTCCCTCACCTTCTGGCTTCTAGTTGGATGCGGCAGTGGGGGCGCAGCATGGACTCCGAGGTCTGGAGAGCAGGCAGGTCAGGAGATTTCTCACGACTTTGACAGCGGCTGCGTGTCCCCACAGCCCCCGCTTGGCCAGCCCTCTTCCTTGGCCTTGACCCCATGTGGCCTTGACAGCATCACCGTCTCTCCTTGCCCCTTTGGTCCCCCTTGAACCTAGTGTCTGGATGCTCTATCATCATTCCTGGCTCCCTTAGCCCTGCCCACATTTCATAAAGAGGCTCTTCATTAACCTTCTTCAGTTAACCCTTCTCTTGGTGTCATATCCTTCTTGCTGGGAGTGTGAGTGATCCTGGACCTTTAAGTAATTCAGTTTTACTGAAGCATAAAGTTTAAGGTGGGATGAAATGGATAAGAAATGAAGCTGCATAGGGACGCTGATCAATCCTGAGAGGCTCCAAGCACTGTGATAAGGTCACCTTTACATGCCTGGGACGAGCTCGCCCACCTCTCTGCCTCAGTTTCATCCCTTATAAAAATAAGGATAATGACAGCACACCCCTTTTGGGTGACCGTGTGGAGTAGATTAAAGAAAGTATGAGAAAACCTTAGCAGCGCCGGCACGGCAAGCCATCAGCATCGCTAGGGATGGTGAGTCATGGCCGAGTCTTAAGCAAGGAAGGGACCAGGTCAGATCTGGTGGTTCACAAAGTTATTCTGGAGGAATCGTGGAGAAGTGGGGGTGTCGGTGAACAAGTGGAATAAAGCAAGGTTAGAAGCAGGAGCACCAGTAAGGAGACTACTGCAATAGTCTTAGCAATAATAATAATAATAAAGACTGAGGAATTAAACTACCACCCGAAGATGGAGTTAAACAAGGATGATATGGGATACAAGAAACGGGAATGCTGACACAATATTTGAGATCTTTAGGTAGCTAGCTCAGTTTTGCTGAAACATGAAGGCAATGGTAGAGCTTCCATAGTTCCACTCGTACTGGGGTCCAGAGAGCACCCTTCCAGCTCACCTTCACGCTGTCCACCACTGTGCCACCATTAATTCCTGATACTTGGAATATCCACATACAGAGGCTACTTCCAGGACCCTGAGCTCGGTTTCTCAACTCCTCTCCCACTCTGATCCTGTCCTCCACCCTGCCTGTCGCTGGCTTCCACTGTCCTCCCGGGACGTGGTCATCACCATGCCCACCATCTTCCCATGCCAGATCGTCTCTTCCTCCATTCTCCTCTCAGTTACGAGTTGCTCCCGTTTCACTGAGAAGGCAGCAGTGATCAGAAGAGATCTCCTGCCACCCTTGCTTGGCCTGTCCACCTGCCACCATGCTCCCAAACTCTCCCTTCCCCACCCCATCCTCTGCCAAGTCATCCCAGAGACCCCGAGTTAATGTGTTAGTGGTGTGGCCTGGACCTGGGGTCTTTAAATGCTCCCAGACAATGCTAACCCCCACCCAAGGTTGGAGTCTTGCTGCAGATGAGTAACCCAAGCTCTGTCCCCTCGCCCACTCGGGGACGTTGTCCTAGAGATCGTTCCCTCCCTCCCAGCGTCATTCACTTTCCCTCCGCTGGCTCTTTTCTCATCCACTACAAACATGCTGTTAACTCTCCCAATTTATTTATTTTTCTTTGTTTGGCTACACTTCGAGACATGCTGGTCCCGTGACCAGGGATTGAACCTGCATCCCCTGCATTGGAAGCACAGAATCTCAATTGCTGGATTGTCAGCAAAGTCCCAATTCTCCCAATTTCAAGAAGGCTTTTCAACCCCAATTCTCCCTCCAGCTACTGCTCCCCCGCAAAACTTCTCTAACAGATTGTTTGTGCTTGTGTCCGTAATTCCTCTTCTTCCCTTTGCCCCACGGACCCACCAAGGCTGTTTCTATCAAACTCACCAGCGGCCTCCTCATGGTTACAACCTGTGGCCACTGCTCAGTACTCAAACTTTTCATCTCCATTCCCTGTTTTGTTACTTTTTAATTAAACTTTTTGTGTTCAGTCACTCAGTCATGTTCTTCTCTTTGCGACCCCATGGACTGTAGCTGGCCAGGCTCCTCAGTCCGCAGGACTTCTCAGGTAAGAATACTGGAGTGGGTTGCCATTTCCTTCTCCAGGGGATCTCCCTGACCCAGGGATTGAACCAGCGTCTTCTGCATTGCAGGTGGATTCTTTACTACTGAGCAACCCATTAAACTGTTTATTTGGGGCTAATTATAGATTCACACATAGCCATAGGAAATAATACGGAAAAGGCCCTGTTTATCCTGCAATTTTTCTCATTGGTGACCTCTTGCAAAACTATTGTATAACATATGATAGTGTTAGTTATCTGTGGATACTGGAAAAAATTATCACCAACTGGGTGACTTAAAGCAATAGAAATGTGCTCTCTTACAACCCTGGAGATAAGAAGTCCTAAGCCAGGCTTTAGGCTGGGCCTTGCCCCCTCCTGGACTCTAAGGAGAACCTACTCCTTGCCCTTCTAGCTCTGGTGGCTGGTCCACTGCACCCTCCTCTCCTCTGCCTTCACATCACCTTCTCCTGTGAGTGTGCGTGTGTGTGTGTGTGCGTGCACGCATGCCCACACATGCCCACACATGTGTAATCTCCTTCTGCCTTTCTCTTATAAGGACACTTGTAATGACATTTGAAGCCCACACAGATAATCCAGGATAATCTCCTGATCTCAGGATCCTTAATTTAATTAAACCCACAAAGACCTTTTCTCCGAAGAAGGCAGCGTTTGCAGTTCCTGGGAGCTGTTACCCAGCTGACCACAGCAGTGAAGATGGGACATCTCCCCATCACCTCAGAATCCCTCGAGCTGCCCTCTGTAGCCACACCCACGTCCCTCCCATCCCCACCCTCTCCTGAACACCTGGCAACCACTAATCTCTTCTCCTCTATAATTTTGTCATTTCAAGAATGTTATATAAATGGAATCACATGTAACATTTTGAAGCTGACTTTTTCACTCAGCATAATCATTCTTAGTGTCACCTGTATACTTGTAGGTATCAATCAGTTCAGTTCAGTTCAGTTGCCCAGTTGTGTCTGACTCTTTGCCACCCCGTGGACTGCAGCATGCCAGGCTTCTCTGTCCTTACTCAAACTCAGGTCCATCAAGTTGGTGATGCCATCCAACCATCTCATCCTCTGTCGTCCCCTTCTCCCGCCTTCAATCTTTCCCAGCATCAGGGTCTTTTCCAATGAGTCGGTTCTTCGCATCAGGTGGCCAAAGTATTGGAGCTTCAGCTTCAGCATCAGTCCTTCCACTGAATATTCAGGACTGATTTCCTTCAGAATGGACTGGTTGGATCTCCTTCCAGTCCAGGGGACTCTCAAGAGTCTTCTCCAACACCACAGTTCAAAAGCATCAATTCTTTGGTGCCCAGCTTTCTTTATAGTCCAACTCTCACATCCACACGTGACTACTGGAAAAACCATAGCTTTGACTCGATGGACCTTTGTGAGTATCAATAGCTTATTCCTTTCCATGGCTTAAGGGAAGCTCATGGTATGGTTGTGCCTATTTGTTTAACCCACTATTCACCCACCCAAGCCATTTTGGTGGTTTTCAGGTTAGGGCTATTATGAATAAAGCTGCTATTAATATTCACAGGCAGATTTGGGGGTGAACATGAGTTTTCATTTCTCCGGGATAAATGCCCAAGAATACAATGACTGTGGTAAGGGCATGTTTAGATTTATAAGAAACAGCCAAACTGTTTTCCAGAGGACTAGTCTGTATCCCCACTGGTGATGTATGGGCAAGCAGACCATTCAGTTTCCCTGCGTCTTCACTGGCATTAGGTGATGTCACTAGTTTCTGTTTTAGCCATTCTGATAGGTGTATATTTTAGCCAATGGGAGAATGGAGTCTTAGCCACTGGACCACCAGAGAAGTCCAGAGTTTTATAGTTTTATCTTTTACATTTAAATCTGCAATCCACTTTGCGTTAATGTTGTATAAGGTGTGAGAGTTAAATAGAATTCTTTTTTTTTTTTTTTGCCTTTGAATGTCCAGTTGTTCCAACACGATTTGGTGAAAGGTTATTTTTTATCCACTCAATAGCTTTCACACTTCTGTTATAAATCAGTTGAGCAGGGCTTCCCTGGTGGCTCGTGGATAAGAATCCACCAGGAACACAGAAACACCAGGAAACACAGGTTCGATACCTGGTCTGGGAAGATTCCACATGCCGTGGGGCAACTAAGCTCGTGGGACACAGCCATGGGGCCTGTGCCCTGGAGCGCAGGAGCTGCGGCTACTGAAGCCCGAGCCCTGTAGCCTGTGCTTCGCAGCAGGAGAAGCCCCTGCACCCGCAACTAGAGAGTGGCCCCTGTTCTCTGCAACTAGAGAAAGCCTGCACGCAGCACCAAAGACCCGGCACAGCCAAAAATAAATAAATAAAACTTTAAAAACTCAGTGGAGCCTATTAGTGTGAGTTTCTTTCTGGGTCCTCTGCTCTGTTCTATTGATTTACCTATGTGTCCCTGTCGGTATTATGCAGTGTTGATCACTATAGCTCCGCATGGGGGAGAGTGATTCTCCACCTTATTCTTCTTTTCCAAAAATGTGTTAGGTATTCTAGTTCCTTTGCTCTTCTACATAAATCTTAAAATAATCTTCTGTCAACCAAAACTCCTCCTGGGATTTTGATAGGAATTGAGTTAACCTAAATATCAGTTGGGAGAAGGCAATGGCACCCCACTCCAGTACTCTTGCCTGGAGAATCCCATGGACTGAGGAGCCTGGTAGGCTGCAGTCCATGCGGTCACTAAGAGTCGGGCACAACTGAGCCACTTCACTTTCATTTTTCACTTTCATGCATTGGAGAAGGAAATGGCAACCCACTCCAGTGTTCTTGCCTGGAGAATCCCAGGGACGGGGGAGCCTGGTGGGCTGCCGTCTATGGGGTCATACAGAGTCGGACATGACTGAAGCGACTTAGCAGCAGCAGCAAATATCAGTTATTTTTGAAAGAACTGATGCCTTGGCTATGTTGACTCTTCCAAACCATCCACATGCTGTCTGTCCACTGATTTATGTGTTTTTTGACTTCTTTCTTCACTGGATAGTTTTCACCATATACATCCTGCACATGTTTTGCTATATTTACACTAAATATTTTCACCTGTGAGTAATCATAAATGGTATTGTATTTTTAATTTCAATGTCCACATGGTCATTGCCAGGACGCAGAAATGCTATTGAGTTTTTAAAGTCATCTTATAATCTGTGGTCTTGCAAAACTCACTTATTAGTTCTAGGAGGTTGGTTTGTTTGCGGAATTTTTTTTTAATATTTATGAGATTCTCTATACAGACAATCATGTCATCTTAAAATAGGGATACTTTTACTTCTTCTTTATAATCTCTATGTCATGTCTTTTCTTTTTGCCTTGTTGTTCTGGCTAGAACTTCTAGAAGTGTGCTGAATAAATGTAACAAGAGTGGACATTTCTGCCTTGTCCTGGATCTTAGGGAAAAAGCAAGCAGTCTTTCATCGTTAAGGGTGCTGTGAGCTCAAGGTATGCTGTAACGTTCTTTACCAAGGTGAGGACGGTCCCTCTATTCTAAGTTTTCTGAGAGTTTTTCTTTTTAACCATGAATGGGTGTTGAATTTTATCAAATACTTTCTCTGCATTGACTGACATGCATGTGATTTTTCTTCAGCCTGTTAATGTGGTAGGTTGCATAGATGGATTCTTCTGGATTGAAGCAAATTTGCATGCCTGGAACAAGCATCTCACATATTTTTCTTACCTGTTGTCTATCTCATCTGAAGGTTAGTTCCAAATGGAAAGAAACTTTTTGCTTCATTTTATTCACTGCTGTATCCTAATCCCCCAGGCATGCAGTGAGCTCTCATTATCTATTTGTTGATTGAATGAAAAAACAATACAGAGATGAAGAGAATTGCCAAGATTAAGGTGAAGGGAGAGGCCAGCTGTGGGCAGCCAGTCCCGGTAGAACCAGTCAGAAAGCCCCAGAAGAGCCTGTAGAGCCTGAGTGCCCTGAGAATTTCAGATAGTCTGCAGAGCGTTGGGGTCAATTTGGTGATGATGACGTGTGTCTGTTGGTTGCTCAGTCGTGTCCAGCTCTTTGTGGCCACATGGACTGTAGCCCGTCAGGCTTCTCTGTCCATGGAATTCTCCAGGCAAGAGTACTGGAGTGGGGAGCCACTCCCTTCTCCAGAGGATCTTCCTGATTTGATGATAAGTATGTAGAAAACTAAGCAAACAAGCATTTTTTATTTTTATTTTTTGGAAAAGGTAATTATTACTGTGGTACAGCCACACAATGGAGTATTATTCTAAAAAGAAATGAGCTTATAAACCATAAGAAGACATAAAAGGAGAAGGCTTAAATGCATATGACTAAGTGAAAGAATCTAATCTGTAAAGGCTACATTCTAACTATATGACATTCTATTAGTATGATGCTAATTAGTATGAATCTAACTATACGACATTCTGAAAAAGACAAAGCTATGGAAAGATCCTAATGGCCAAGATAACCATGATGGTGTGATCACTCACCTAGAGCCAGACATCCTGGAGTGCAAAGTCAAGTGGGCCTTAGGAAGCATCACTATGAACAAAGCTAGTGGAGGTGATGGAATTCCAACTGAGCTATTTCAAATCTTAAAAGATGATGCTGTGAAAGTGCTGCACTCAATATGCCAGCAAATTTGGAAAACTCAGCAGTGGCCACAGGACTAGAAAAGGTCAGTTTTCATTCCAATCCCAAAGAAAGGCAATGCCAAAGAATGCTCAAACTATTGCACAATTGTACTCATCTCACACACTAACAAAGTAATCTCAAAATTCTCCAAGCTAGGCTTCAACAGTATGTGAACCATGAACTTCCAGATGTTCAAGCTGGATTTAGAAAAGGCAGAGGAACCAGAAATCAAATTGCCAACATCTGCTGGATCGTTGAAAAAGCAAGAGAGTTCCAGAAAAACATCTACTTCTACTTTATTGACTACACCAAAGCCTTTGACTGTGTAGATCACAAGAAATTGTGGAAAATTCTTAAAGATATGAGAGTACCAAATTACCTTACCTGCCTCCTGAGAAACCTGTATGCAGGTCAAGAAGCAACAGTTAGAACTAGACATGGAACAACAGACTGGTTCCAGATTGGGAAAGGAGTACGTCAAGTCTGTACATTGTCAGCCCACTTATTTAACTTATATGCAGAGTATATCATGTGAAATGCTGGGCTGGATGAAGCACAAGCTGGAATCAAGACTGCAGGGAGAAATATCAATAACCTCAGATATGCAGATGACACCACCCTTATGGCAGAAAGCAAAGAGGAACTAAAGAGCCTCTTGATAAAAGTGAAAGAGAAGAGTGAAAAAGCTGGCTTAAAACTCCACATTAAAAAGAACTAAGATCATGGCATCTGGTCCCATCACTTCATGGCAAATAGATGGGGAAACAGCGGAAACAGTGACAGACTTTATTATTTGGGGCTCCAAAATCACTGCAGATGGTGACTGCAGACAAGACATTAAAAGATGGCTGCTCCTTGGAAGAGAAGCTATGACCAACCTAGACAGCGTATTAAAAAGCAGAGACATTACTTTGTAGACAAAGGTCCGTCTAGTCAAGGCTATGGTTTTTCCAGTAGTCATGTATGGATGTAAGAGTTGGACCATAAAGAAGACTGAGCGCCGAAGAGTTGATGCTTTTGAACTGTGAAGACTTTTGATGCTTTTGAACGGAGAAGACTCTTGAGAATCCCTAGGACTGCAAGGAGATGCAACCAGTTAATCCTAAAGGAAATCAGTCCTGAATATTCAGTGGAAGGACTGATGCTGAAGCTGAAGCTCCAATACTTCAGCCACCTGATGGGAAGAACTGACTCCTTGGAAAAGACCCTGATGCGGGAAAAGATTGAAGGCAGGAGGAGAAGGGAACGACAGAGGATGAGATGGTTAGATGACATCACCGATTTGATGGACATGAGTTTGGGCAAGCTCTGGGAGTTGGTGATAGACAGGGAGGCCTGGTGGGCTGCAGTCCATGTGGTGGCAAAGAGTCGGACACGAACTGAACTGAGGGAAACAGTAAAAAGATCAGTGGTTGCCAGAGGTTAGGTTAGGAGAGGGAACGATGATGAAGAGACGGAGCACAGAGGATCTTTTGGCAGTTAAACTGCTCTGGATGATACTGCGATGCTGGACACGTGTTGTTATACATTTATCCAAACAAGAGAATATGCAGCAGCCAGAGTGACCGCTATGGTCACCTATGGGCTTTGGGTGATTGAGATGTGTCAGTGTGCGTGCTCATCAGTAGTAACAAGTTTAACCGCTCTGGTGGGAGATGCTGGTTACAGGGGAGGCTGTGTGTCAGGTGGGGCGGGGGAGGGAGTATAAGGAAACTGCCCCTGCTTTCTGCTCTACTTTGCTGAGAATCTAAAATTGCCCTAGGGTATTACTTGGCGGTCCAGTGATTAGGACTTTTCGCTCTAACTACTGAAGGCCTGCGGTTTGATCCTGCAAGCCACGTGGTGTGACCAAAAAAAAAAAAGCTCTAAAAAAAAAAAATAAAGCAGGCTTAAGCTAAGTATGAACTCTAGAGAAAATAAAAGGTACCCAGGAAAGGAGGAACATTCAGTTTGCTATGTGGGCTCAGCCAGGTTTCCTGGGGCCTGAAGTTTATACAGTTCAGGGAGAAGTCCTTAAGAAAAGAAAAACACTGAATCAGAAAAAAATCTGATCAAATCTCAGAGCAATTTCTGGAAGCTTTGTACTTTCCCTGTCCTGACAAAGACCAAACTCCTGAGCAAGCACCCCAGACACCCTGCCCTGGACACGGGTCTTCACCTGCTCCAGCAGCGCTCAGCTTCTCAAAACTCAGCACCAAGACCCCCTCTTCTGTGAATGTACCCCCCTACCCCCTTCCCCAGGGCTTCCTGTAGGGTGTGGGAAGAAGCCGGAGGCCAATTTGAGTCCCAGCTCTGCCACGTATGAGCTACATGGCCTCGGACACATCCTTTGACCTCCCAGAGCTTTGTGCTTTATCTTCTTTTATAAATATAGATACTAATGTCCGTCCTACAGGAGGGCTGGAAAGAACAAACACCTGATCCAGAGCTGGGCATGTGGTGAGGGCGAGGAAACACATCTTTCTTGCTACCTAGCAGCATTAATTTTTCTTTTACTTGTGGAAAAAAAAGAAAAGAAAAGAAAATTTACCATTTTAACCATTTTTTGAGTGTAAGGATCTGTGGCATGAAGTACTATCACCTTGCTGTGAGGCCATCAGCACCACCTGTCCACGGGGCTCTGTCCATCCAGCAAGACCAGCTCTGTCCCATTAAACCCTAACTGCCCCCTCCCTCAGCCCCCGGCACCCTCCCCTCTACCTTCTGTCCCCTCCAGCCTTGGGACTGGCCTCTGTGGCTGCAGTGTGCGACAGTGAAAGTGAAAGCTGCCCCATCGTGTCTGACTCTTCCCAGCCCCACTATACAGTATGCAGTCCATGGAACTCTCCAGGCCACTATACCAGAGTCGGAAGCCTTTCCATTCTCTAGGTGATCTTTCCAAGCCAGGGATCGAACCCAGGTCTCCCGTATTGCAGGCAGATTCTTTACCAGCTGAGCACAAGAGAAGCCCAAGAAGACTGGAGGGGGTAGCCTATCCCTTCTCCAGCGGATCTTCCCGACCCAGGAATTGAACCAGGGTCTCCTACACTGCAGGTAGATTCTTTACCAACTGAGCTATCTTACATGTATTCATCCCCCTTCTGGGGCTTCCCTGGTGGCTCAGATGGTAAAGAATCCACCTGCAATGCTGAAAACCTGGGTTCGATCCCTGGGTCAGGGAGATCCCCTAGAGAAGGAAATGGAAACCCACTCCAGGATTCTTGCCTGGAGAATTCTATGGACAGAGGATCGGGCTACAGTCCACGGGGTCGCAAAGAGTCGGACATGACTGAGTGACTCACACTTTCACTTTTCAACCCCGATATGGCCCAGAGGCGTCTCACACCCCTACCCCACACTCTGGTACAGAGCCAGGCCCACAGTAATACCAGCTCCAGGAAGAGATGGAGGACCCCTGAGCGAGAAACACAGACAGAAGGTCTCGAATGGGTTCGTGGATTCCTGGTCTGATTTTACATAGCAGGTGATCAGAAAATATTAAAAGTCTAACAGAAGATACAGATGATTTTTGTAAGCATTTGCTTATTTGTTGAATGGGTTAAATAGTCTAAATTCAAAAGCTACAAGTGAAAATAGAGTGGAAAGTAAATGTCCCTCCACTCCGACCTCCAGCCCTTCACAAGAGGCCACCACTGTGCCCGTTTTCTCCTGGATCCTTCTAGAGGACTTGTGCGTGTGTATAGTGGAGCACTCACGAGCACATACATCACACATCACACACTCTGGCACACTTTGCACACTGTTCTGCACACTTTTCTTTTATTCTCTTGTCTCGTCTTTGAGATTCTTCTCTATTCTTCTCTATCAGTACACAGAGGGTTTCCCTAGTGTTCGATAGATTCATTGAGTGGTATGTTTATCTTGTCACATGTTTACATCCGCCACCTGACTTATTTACTCTGTCACCTATCAGTGAACATTTAGACATCTCCAATTTCTTGGTATTCAAGCAGTACTACAGTGAACAACCCCAGATCTCACTTACGATTGAATTTTATATAGTGTGTATCTGTTAATCCCGAACTTAATTTATACCCCCATCCTCTTTGGTAATCCTACATTTGTTTTCTTTGTCTGTGAGTATATTTCTGTTTTGTAAATAAATTCATTTGTATCATTTTTTTTTAGATTCCACGTACAAGTGATAGCGTATGATGTTTGTCTTTCTCTGTTGCAGGCAACAGAATCTTATTCAGCCTTGAGAGAGAAAGAATTCTGACACACGCTGCAACGTGGAAGAACCTCGAGGTCCTATGCTAGTGAGCTGTCAGTCACTTAAGGGCAGCTATTGTAGGATCTCGCTTATCCCAGGCTCTCAGAATAGTCAGGTTCACAGAGACAGAGAGATGGGCGAGTGAGCAGAGAGGTTCATCTGAGCTTCCAGAGTCCCTGCAGAGAGAGGAGCAGAGCTGGAAGGACCCACATGAGATCTTGGGGCTCCCCTGGTGGCTCAGCTGGTAAAGAATCCGCCTGCAATGTGGGAGACCCGGGTTCGATCCCAGGGTTGGGAAGATCCCCTGGAGAAGGGAACTGCTACCCGCTCCAGGATTCTGGCCTGGAGAATCTGACACATGCAGAGTCTGACACAACTGAGGGACTTTTGCTCACTCACTCAGATTGAGACCATGAGCGTATGAGCAGGTAATGGGGTAGGGGATATTGGTCCGAGCCTGTCCCAGCACGTGTGTGTGTGTGTGGTGTGTATGTGGTGTGTGTGTGGTGTGTGGTGGTGTGTGTGCATGCAGTGTGTGTGTGATGTGTGTGTGTGGTGTTTGTGTATGTGGTGTTTGTGTGATGTGTGTGGCAGTGTGTGTGCGTGTGGTGTGTGTGTGATGTGTGTGGGGGTGTGATGTGTGTGTGGTGTGTGTGTGATGTCTGTGTGTGTGTGTGGTGTTTGTGTGTGTGTGTGGGTGTGTGTGTGTGGGTGTGTGTGTGTGTGGGGTGTGTATGTGTGTGGTGTGTGTGTGTGTGGCGTTTGTGCGATGTGTGTGGCAGTGTGTGTGTGTGTGGTGTGTGTGTAATGTGTGCGTGTGGTGTGTGGTGTGTGTGTGATGTGTGTGAGTGTGTGTGTGTGGTGTTTGTGTGATGTGTGTGTGTGGTGTGTATGT
>NW_024070202.1:113681346-113705032 GCF_014754425.2 Oryx dammah | reverse complement strand
TTGTGTGATGTGTGTGTGTGGTGTGTATGTGGTGTTTGTGTGATGTGTGTGGTGTGTGTGTGGGGGGGTGTGCGCGTGTGGTGTGTGTGTAATGTGCGCGTGTGGTGTGTGTGTCTGTGTGTGTCCTGGAGTGGGTACCGCCTGCGATCGCTGGATGCTCGGGCGGTCTGGGTGAGCCCGCGGAGGAGCAGGCGCATCTACAGACCTGCAGCGCATCCGTGTTCAGCCCGAAGCTCACGACGGGCCTGCGAGCCCGGCGATCACAAATGCGGAGGCACGGGGCGACGCCGTCCGCTCCGATCCCTAACTCATTATTAAGCCGTTCGCTCTTTGCAGACGCTCCCTGCGCCTCCCCCGCTCCGGGCTGCCGCGGCGGCGCAGGCGCCGGGCCGAGCCGAGCGCCGAGCGGGGAGCGAGCGGCCGCGCTCCGGGCCGGGGTCCCGGGGGAGCAGGTGAGCGACCCGCGCCGCGCGGTCCCCAGGCCCCTAGAGGAGACGCCGCCGGGCCGTGCTGCGCCGGCGCCCCGGCCTCCCCTGTTTGTCGGTGCCCGTCTTGCCTGTGTTGACATCACCCCTCCCTCCCTTGCCTGGCACTCCTCCTCCCCCACCCCGCCTGCTATCGCCTCTCCTCCCGCCTGCCTGGCATCCCTCGCCCCCCCACGTCTCGCATGTCCCCCGCCTCCCCTGGCCTGGCATCTCCCTGTCCCCCCCTCCCCCCGGCTGGCACCTCCTTTCTTTCCCCTGCCTGGCACCTCCCCTTACCTGGCAGCCGCCTTCTGCCTCTTCCTCCTCCCCTCCTCTTTCCTGACCCCCCACCCCCGATTCCTGACTCTCTCCCTCCCCTGCCGGGCACCTTCCCCACTCCCACTCTTGCACCTCTTCTGTGCCTGGCAGACTCCCATCCCTCCCCTCACATTCTCCCCGCTCCTCACCCCTGCCTGGCATCTTTCCCTCCCCCTCCAGTACCTCCCCATTCTCCCCTGTCTTTCCCCTCTTTCCCTTTGCCTGGCACCCTCGTGCCTGCTACCTTCCTCTCTTCCCCCCTGTCTGGCACCCACCCCCCTCCCCATCGCCTGGCACCACCTCATGCTGCTCCTGACTGGCACCCTCTGCCTCCTCTCCACTCCCCGCCTGGCACCTGCCCTCCTTCCCCAGCCTGACATCTCCCTTCCTGCCCACTGCCTGCCTGGCACCTTCCCTGTCTCCACTTGGCATCCTCCAGCCTGGACACCTGTCCCCCATTCAGATTGTCCTGCTGTCTCCCACCTTCCCGCAGGTCACCTCCTCCCAGCCCTGGCCTGGTATTGTCTTCCCTCTTGGCATCGTCCCCATCTCATTGCCTCCTCTTCCTCCTCACCATTCCGGCCAACACCACCTACACGTGATCCTCAACTGCTCTCAAGCCCTATGCTCACCGAACTGCCCCCCACACCCCACCATCTGCCCCGGTAGTGCCCCTCGCTCCCAACTGTCCTGCTCTCGCGTGGGAGTGAAGCCAGGAAGGCTGTGCGCACAGGGAGGGCTCAGTGTGAGCTGGGCGGAGTACAGAGCAGGTCAGCTCTACCTGCTGGCCACCCCCAGGATTCCCTTGAGATGGGCCCCAGCTCCAGAAGGCATCCAGCTCCCATCCTGGCTCACAGTCCTCCTTTCCGTTCTGCCAAGTCTCCCAGATTGGCCTCCCCTGCCAGGGCCCCGGGCTCTGCCTGCATCCTCTGCTCTCATCCTCCCAACTCTGCTGGCAGGAGGACCTGGCCTCCGACAGCTTTCTGCTCTCACACTGGTCCTTCTTGAACCGCCCAGCCGGGCCGGCTCCTGCTCAGCACACCTCCTGCCTTCCCCAGACTGTGCCAGGGAATGGCCCACACATGGGGCCCCTCTAGCACCTTCCCTTGCCTCCTCGGGCCCACTGAGTCTGCTCTGTGCTCAGGGTCTGGGCCGCCCCTCCCACTGCCCTCTTCTTTCAGATCCTCCTCAGAATGGCCCTTGGTGCTGCAGGCACAGTAGGCTCTGGGCGCGGGCACCGAGGGGGCACTGGATGAGTCCCCCGCTGCAGGACCCTGCCACCTATGACCGCAGGCCTTCAGCACCCGCCCGCCGTGGTACAGGTAGGCTCTGCCTTTCCCACCAGCCCTGGAGCGGCTGGGCCTCTGCTCACACTCCACGGCCCCCTCTTGGCACTTCCGCCCCCATCTGGTCCCTGGTGGTGCCTCTTCTCATGCCCTGCGAGGGCCAGAGCAGCTCCCACTAACCACAACCCCCGCCCCCCGTCTTGCTTGGTGTCCCTCACCTCTAGCCGTCCCTGGGCCCTGCCTTGATGGCCATTGGAGCCAGGGACACGTGAGCCTGAAGCCAAATTTTTGCTTCATGTGAAAGTGGTCTGGGGGCTCTGGCTTGTCCCACTTCCTCCTCCTTCCTTCCTCCTGGCTTGTGCCCAGAGTCCCCCCAGACACATACCTCCGTGCCCCTCACCTGTGTGTGAGTGCTCCCATGCGCCCATAACACCCCACAAACACACACACTTCCTGCAGCCAAGGGGAACCTGCTGAGCTCCAGCACAACTTGGGCCCTGGAAACCTACCCTGGACATGCTAGCGCGCACATCTACAAGCCTTCTGAGCGCCAGGCAGGGCTTTGTTCGGGGCGGGAGGGGTAATGGTGGCACCCTGTTGTTGGGCGTCTGGTGGTGGCTAGTCCCGTGCTGACACGAGGCA
This sequence comes from Oryx dammah, assembly GCF_014754425.2. Taxonomy (NCBI): domain Eukaryota; kingdom Metazoa; phylum Chordata; class Mammalia; order Artiodactyla; family Bovidae; genus Oryx; species Oryx dammah. The sequence goes on along the minus strand of NW_024070202.1, from coordinate 113,702,322 downwards.
GGCCCCGGGCTCAAGGGTGCTCTCAGGCCCATTGCACGTGAGTTGGATCCTCCTGAGTCTCCTCCCGGCAGCGTGGCAGAGAGGGGGACAGCCTGGCTAGTCCCAGGGTGGTGTCCCTGGTCCAGAAGGAAGCACTAAGGCACTGCGTGGAAAGGCTGCCTGCCCCAGAGCCCAGACCATCCATGGGAGGGGGTTGGAGCCCAGTCTGAGCTCTCCCAGTCCAGCTTCACCAGTGGGCATCACCTGGTAACAGATTAGGTTGCTGTCGGGGGCCCTGGAAGTGTGAGGTCCTAGTCCCCGCCCTCAGGCCAGCAGTCCAGCAGAGGGAGCAACTCGGCCAGCCCACAGGAAGTGCCCTAAGTAGGGCAATTTGAAGTAGGCTATGGAGAACAGGGGGCTTCCCTGGTGGCTTGGCTGGTAAAGAATCTGCCTGCAATGAGGGAGACCTGGGTTCGATCCCTGGGTTGGGAAGGGAAAGGCTACCCACTCCAGTATTCTGGTCTGGAGAATTCCATGAACTGTATCGTCCATGGGGTCACAAAGAGTCGGACACTATTGAGCAACTTTCATTTTGGGAGAACAGGAAGGTGGGGTAGACTGGTGATGCGAGGGTAAGGGGTGGACCAAATAAGAGTGCTAGTCTCAGCTTCTCCTCCCTCGGAAAGAGCAGAGGAACTTGCTTTCCTGCCTGGACCGCTCTGAAGTCCAAGGCAGTCCTGTCCCCTCTCTGCCCTGCACCCCTTGGGTAGGCTGTGCCCGGGGTGGTATGGGGCAGGGGGAGCCTGGCTGGCCCAGAGATGGAGCAGCACTGGGTGGCAGAGAGGCTATGACCTGGAGCTGGGCACCGCGGAAACAGGTGCAGCTCATCCAGGCCCCCAGACAAAGGTTGACCCCCTACCCTGCAACCTAACCACCGCTACGGTTAAGGGCGAATGTGTTCCTTAGCTTGTGGGGCTGGATTGTAAAGGTGTGAGCTAGTCTACTAAATACATTCTTCCCAGGCAGCTCTGAAGTTCTGGGGTGTCTGAAGGTGGAGGCCAGGTCAAATGTGGGGCTGGTTGATGGGAAGGCAGCCAAGTTTCCCAGGTACCCCAGAGCCAGGCCTCCACATGGTGAATCCTCGTGAATTGCAGCTGCTCTGGGGTGCACTGAGATAATCCCTAAGGGGGTTCCCAGCAGCAGTAGGTGGGTGCCCTGGGCTGTTCCACGCCTTGCCCAGAGGACTAGAGGAGGTCACCTAGCTGAAGGGATGGGTGGAGAGGGAGGGGAGGCTTGAGAAGATCCCAGGGGGTCAGGAGGCTCTGGGAGCAGTGAGTACACCTTAGTGACCCCTGGTCCCCGAGTGGCCCCAGTCATGCAGTGAATGGAGGGTTCAGTCTAAGACTCCTGGGGAGTTGTGTGCTCCGACCTCCCCACGTGATGAAGGTGGTAAGGAGTGAGGTGCTGTGGGGTTTCTGGCGTTATATTTTGGAGTTCCCATTACCATTAAAAAAAAAAAAAATTGGGCTTCCCCTGTGGCTCAGCTGGTAAAGAATCTGCCTGCAATGCAGGAGACCTGGGTTCGATCCGTGGGTTGGGAAGATCCCCTGGAGAAGGGAAAGGCTACCCACTGGAGAATTCCATGGCGGTCCATGGGATCGCAAAGATTCGGACAGGACTGAATGACTTTCACTTCACTACCATAAAATTGGCCTTCATTCTGCGTGTGCAGTTGCAGGCAGGGAGCCGGCTTTGACACCCGGCGGCTTGGGCACGTGCTGTCATTTGGATGCTGACAGGCCCGTGCTAGCGTCTAGACGGCGGCGCGAGGGGTGGGCAGGCGGGCCGGGCGTGCAACAGCTGGAGCTGTCTTCACCCCAAATGCCCGCAGTGTGATTGCAAGTGAGAGCTGGTTGTCAGTGAGCTGTGAGCGGCAGAGGTAATGAGCTGAGGTGTCACCTGGGGAGGTGTCATCGGGGGACCCAGAGCCACAGGCACTCAGGATGAGCACACAGCCCTTGATTTGGGCTGGATTCTGAGCCCTCTTGAATCGCTGCGCCAGAGGATTCAGCTGCTGCTGGGGGACACTCGGCCGAGGGTGACTGGGCGGCCATGGCTGTGTGGGACCTGCTGACTCCAGTACCTCACAGGGGCCTGTGGGGCATGGCTGAGGGGGATTTTGTGGGGGGCAGCCATGGCTGTGTGGGACATCCTCAGCCCAGCCCACATCTCGATCTGCTTCCTACGCTGTGAAACCCATTTCTCTGTGACCCGAACTCACTTCCAGGAAATGTGAGAAATCGTCTCAGGAGCCTGTGGCTGTCCATGCCTTTACTGGAATGTAACAAACTTGGATCATCTCCCGTGTCGGCCTTCCTTTCCAGACGGAAGAACGTTCTGGGGCTTGGAGTGAGGAGCAGTATGCTGTGCGGGGAGGGCAGGGGAGGGGAGAGGCAGGCAGGAAAGATGCACTCGCCTTGTTCCAAGAGAGCTGGAGGTGGTCTGCAAAGACACCCCGAGTGAGGGGCCCAGGGCAGGGGACCGCAGGGCAGGGAGGGGCCGCTGCGGCCCAGGGTGAGTGAGTGGGAGGAGGCCCGGTGTCACAGGGCAGTGTTAAGTGTTACACTTGTAACAGAGCAAGTGTAAGCAGTTACACTTGCCTGTAAGACAAAACCCTAACCATCTGCCCCCGAAAGACTGTGGTTTCTGGCCCGGAGACCCCGAGAAGTGTCTTCCGTGAGGTGACGTGAGGGGAATCCTGTGTGACAGTTTTAGCGACGTCCTCAACAATTCCACAGCAGTTTCCTCAGGCGCAGCCGAGGGCTGACAGAACATCACGTGGCCATATAAGTCCTGCTGACTGTGCTCAATCCAAAGATAAAATTTAGAGCAACTGGAAGAATGCACTGCCTGTTAGTATTTACAACAAAGTTTCCAATGTGTCAGGCAGCAGGAAAGTATGTTTGAAATCGGGAATCAAGTACAGAGTCACATTCTTGGGGAAGGTGATTATCCTCATAGGAAAATAAAGACCTCCGTCAATTCATCTGCCTGCAAAGCAAGAGACCCAGGTTCGATTCCTGGGTCGGGAAGATCCCCTGGAGAAGGAAATGGCAACCCACTCCAGTATTCTTGCCTGGAGAATCCCATGGACGGAGGAGCCTGGTGGGCTACAGTCCATGGGGTCGCAAGAGTTGGACACGACTGAGCGAATAAACCACCACCATGATCAGTATGTGTGCCCAACAGGTACGCCTGGGTACGGGAAGGGACCAGTCACACACCCTTACCCCCAGGTCCTGAACCCTCTGAAGGCTAGACACAGATGCCAGAGATTTAGCAACTATTTGGCGGGGAATGCTGGATTGCATTGTTGAAACCATCGTTCAAGTCTTGACTTAAATACCACTTCTTCAAGGGGCACTCTCTCCCCACCTGAGGTGTAAAGTTCCACCTTCTTATGTCTTACGCGTACATGCTAAGTCGCTTCAGTCATGCCCGACTCTTTCTGACCCTATGGACTGCAGCCCGCCAGGCTCTTATTCAGAATAGTGCTGGGAAAAAAACCACACAAAACTATGTGTTTTTTTACGGTCATGCAGCTTGGGGGATCTTAGTTCCCCCACCAAGGGTTGAACCTGGGTCATAGCAGTGAAAAGCGCAGAGTCCTAATCACTGGGCCGCCAGGGAATTCTCATTTTCTTGGATGAATGAGCAGATGAATAAGGCAGTAGGAGAGAGCAGGTGGCCCTGACAGCTGATCCTAAAAGAAGCCTGAGATCCCTCTGCACTGCTGACCCCACCCTCTCTAGACTCCCACAACCCAAGGGTGGGCCTTTCTGGCCTGCCCGCCTTGACCTGTGACACCTGAGCTGCTCCTTGGGCCACACCTGGGGCAGTCCCTCTCGGATAGAACCTGTTCACTGTGGTCCAGGAAATCCATCCCCTCTTCACCAGTTTCTCTGGTGAGGGAGGCTTTTCCCGCAACCTTGGTCTTGCCCTTGGAGTTACAGAGGATGGACCCCTTTTCTGCTTCCGTGACAGGCCTCCTTAGAGACTGGACTCTGCCCTCTGCTTTCACGACATCTGACCGCCTCCAGCCACTTGGAGGCAATTCTCCCACAGGCCCTGCGTCTGCTCTGGGGAACGTCCAGCTCTGGTCTCTTCAGACAGCCCCTACCTTGGCACCCACTGGGAGAGCAGGACGCATAGGCTTCGGGGTCGCCCAAGCCTTCTTAGAGACTAAACTCTGCCGGTCCCTGCCCAGGCCAACCTGGGCAGGAGCACTTAGCTCTCAAGCTCAGCGTCTGCAGTTAAGACGAGGCTTTCTACTACGTCTAGAAAGGTTCAGGGCGATGCTGCAGAGCGAGCTCTCTGCTCAAGGCCGGCACGCCGTGGCTGGCCTCGGCCCCTCATCACCGCTGGGTTAAAACGGGATGCTGGGCACGGTGCCCGCTCCAGGTGTCCTCTGTAGACCCCAGGGCACTGCTGTGGTGACCCTTGTCTCCCTAGATTCCAGCCCGCTGTGCTTACTGCCGCCGTTGTGTTGGAGTCGGGGAGAAGCTGCCGGGGTTTTGCGCACGGCCCCCCCCATCCCCCAGCAAGAAGGGCATCTCCGGGCCGGTTCTGAGAACTCAGGTGCGGTTACCTTGTGAGCCTCCGCCATCTCTCCAGCAGCATCTGGCCGTCCAGCCGGACGCAGTGTTTAGGAGGCCTGCCTTCTTGGCCTTTCATGACTTTTGTAGTTGGAGAAAAAAAAAAAGTGAGGCGGTAGAGCCCAGGAGAGAGAGCCCTGTGGTCCTCCGTCTGTCCTGGACTTGCAAACAGATTCCTTCCGGTCTCCGCAGCTGAATCAACAGCGCGGGCCCAGCTGGGTCGGCTTGGAGGAGGCAATGCCGGCACGCGGAGGGTCCTGCCGGTGGGGGCGGGCCGAGCAGAGCGAGGGGAAGCTGACATCCGCTAGTCTGCGAATCCCACTCCCCGCTGCCCCCACCGGCAGGAAGCACCATGTGCTTTTGCTTTTGCTTGCCTCAGTTTCCCCTCTGAGCCCCAATTTTATCACCCCTCCCCCTATTTTGGTGGCTCAGATGGTAAAGAACCTGCCTGTGATGCAGGAGACCGGGGTTCCATATATACCCCCCCGGAGAAAGGAATGGAAGCTCACTCCAGTATTCTTGCCTGGAGAAGCCCATGGACAGAGGAGCCTGGGGGCGGGCTACAGTCCTTGGGGTCCCAAACAGTCAGACACGACTGAGCGACTCACGCTTTCGCTTTTTCCTTCACCCCCATTCTACCCAGGCCCACTCCTTCAGGAGAAAACAGTCTTAGAAAATATGCCCCTTGGGGGTGGACAGACCCCACTTTTTTTGCAGCACCTGAGGCCCAGCGCTGCGACTTCAGGAAGAAAGTCGGGGAAGCAGGCTGGGGTCAGACTAAGACAGCCAGTGTAGACCGAGGGCTTATTGCGGTTTGCAGACTCTCCCGTGGCTTAACTGATTTATCTTCCCCACAACACTGTGAGTTAAATGTGATCATCACCACTTTTAAGATGGGAAACTGAGGTACACAGAGGCTAGGAAACGTCCCAGTGGTCAGGGAAGAGTCCCAGCTGGGGTCTGTCCACTGCATCCTCAGAAGGGCTATGACCCAAACCGCAGCCCCCAAAGGGCAAAGCAGCCAGCCCTTTATACATGACCCCTTTCACCCCAGCTCTGAGGCCAGGGTCAAAGGCTAGTTGTCATGGTCTACAAGATCCACCCTACTTCCCATTGATTGCTGGGTCTCTAGGGACATGGGCTTCCCACATGGCGCTAGTGGTAAAGAATCCACCTGTAAGGCAGGAGATGCCAGTTCAGATCCCTGGGTGGGGAGGATCTCCTGGAGGAGGAAATGGCAACCCACTCCATATTGTTTCCTGGAGAATCCCATGGACAGAGGAGCCTGGTGGGCTACAGTCCATGGGGTCGCAGAGTCAGACGTGACTTAGTGTGCACACACATGCATGGCCTAGGGGTGTGAGAGACTCAACCAACCCCTAAAATAGGGAACAGGATGCTGTGGATTGCACAGCTCGCACCCCTTCAGAAAGAGAGCCCCTCAACTCCATCTGTGTTGCCAGATTTCCAGTGTTTTAAGAGATTCTGAGAATCTGGCTTTTTATGTGAAAGCTTCCCACTTTTAAGGGTTTTTTTTTTAAGTGTTTTGAGACACACTGTGGGCTGAGTGAAGCCTGTCTGGCTCTCCCAGCTTGCAGCATCCACCTCGAGCTTACCTTACACTGTCACCTGTCACCTGTCATCTCTGCTAACCTTCAGGCCCCGAACCCTACATCGGTGTTTCTCGGGGGGCCCCACACACAGCACGAAGGGTTGCTGTTACTCTAGGTGGCCTCCTGTCATCAGTGAATCAGAAACAAAATGCAGAGTCTTGTCAAACACTCAAGGACCCTCGCCCAGGCAGAGAAGCATCGTCCATCAGTTCTCAGAGATATGCTGCTGATGGGCAGGGCCGGGGCCTTGGAGATGCTCCCTGTCGACTTGTCCATGTTGTAAACCCAGAGCAGGGGATGCTGGGGGAATTCAGGATGCTTATGACAACCAACGGGGGTTGGGGAGCAGTCAGATGGTGAGCGGAAGAGAACGTTGACCTTGAGATGAGAACATGAGCATTTAAGCCCCTGCTGGAGGTCTGGCTCTAAGTCAATCATTAACCTGTGTTACTCATCTTTAAAATGGGTACAGTAATAGGGGCTTCCCTCATAGTTCAGTTGGTAAACAATCTGCCTGTGATGCAGGAGACCCCAGTTCAATTCCTGGGTTGGGAAGATCCCCCGGAGAAGGGATAGGCTACCCACTCCAGTATTCTTGGGCTTCCCTTGTGGCTCAGCAGGTAAAGAATCTGCCTGCAATGTGGGAGACCTGGGTTTGAGCCCTGGGTTGGGAAGATCCCCAGGAGAAGGGAAAGGCTACCCACTCCAGTATTCTAGCCTGGAGAATTCCATGGGCTGTATAGTCCATGGAGTCCCAGAGAATTGGACACAACTGAGCGACTTTCACTTTCACTTTTCACTAATAGTAAACCTATTCTCGGATGGCTCAGCAGGTAAAGAATCTGCTGCAATGAAGGAGACCTTGGTTCAATCCCTGGGTTGGGAAGATCCCCCGGAGAAGGAAATGGCAACCCACTCCAGTATTCTTGCCTGGAAAATGTCACAGACAGAGGAGCCAGGTGGGCTACAGTCCAATGGGTCGCAAAAGCCAGACTTTTAATTTCCTGGGATGTTGAAAGAACCAAATTAAATCAGGAATATTGAACCGTTTTATCGGCTGTTAAGCTCCATAAAGATTCATGTGTTCATTTGGAGGCCAAACCACTTGACAAAGTTTCTCCCAGTAGCTTGACTAAGACACACACAGGTGGCCTGAAAGCAGTGTGCTAGTGAATATTTACAACTGGCTCTTGACAGGGTGGGAAAGGGAGCTGAAATCTGATTTGTATCATCTGCTAATTTCTGTGGCATAAATACTCCTACCAGAGCTGATTTTAAACTACCAACATGACACTCCAGCACATCACTGGGTATTACTGTGATTGAGTAAATTTGCTGCCAACTGAGGGCTAAGCCTAAGGGGTGTAGATCATTTTGAGAGAGGAGTTGTCCTGTGCCTTTTTCAGTATGTTCCATAAAGATTTGGATGAAGAGAGACGGTCCCACTCACTGGATTTATGAATGATGCTCAACTGGCAAGGGGGGAAAATATATTGGATGAGAGAATTGAGATCCAAAATCTCTCGAGCTGGAATAACCGCTTAATTCTTACAAGAGGAATATCCTTGAATCCAAAAAGGCAACTTTAGAAGTATGGAATGGGGAGAGATGTTTTGTCACAAAGTAGAAAGGGAGTCAAGTTTTTAACTGACAGGAAATTCGGTACAAGCCCAAAGTGTGGCAGGTGTTTACCAGAGAGTGCTGTGTTGTGCACAGTGAGGGCTCTAAGTTCTCTGTGACTTAGAGACGATTTTCACATATGTCCTCTTGTTTCTATTTTCCTGCTCACAATAACGCAATGAGAGAGGGGAGATGATGCTGAACCCATCTTACAGATGAAGAGACTGAGGCTAGAGAGCTTGGCCCTTTGTCCTCCTGTCAATAGGTGGTGGAGTAAAGACTCAGACTCAGGACCTGGCCCCCCAGGTCCTGCCCTGTGTTATGCTCATAAGCACATCATTCTTTTTTTTTTTTTTTTTTACTTTTTATTGGAGTAGAATTGATTTACAATGTTGTGTTAATTTCTGCTGAACAGCAAAGTGATTCAGTTATACATATATACCCATCATTTTTTTTTTTGACCTTACCACATGGCTTGCTTACTTGCTGGACCAAGGATTGACCCCTGACCCTCAGAAGTGAGAGCGAAGAACCTTAGCCACTAGACCTCCAGGGAACTCCCATCTTTTTCATATACTTTCTATTATGATTTATCCCAGGATACTGTGCCCTGTGCTATTCAGTAGGACCTTGTTTACTAAGCACACTGTTCTGAGCACCCTGTGTTCCGTGGCTTCAGGCAAACCAGAGGCTGTGAGGGGAGCGGCTGGGTGGCGGGGCATGGAGCCCAAGGAATAGTGAGGAGCAGTGTTGAGAGGATAAGTTTGCTAGACCTGCCATGACCAAGTGCCAGACTGGGCGGCTTTAACAATGGAAATGCATTCTCTCACAGTTTGGAGGCTGGAAGCCCAAGACGTGGGCAGGGCTGGTTCCCTTCGAGGGCTATGGGAGAAGGCTGGGCTCCAGACCTCTCTCCGTGGCTGGTAGGCCACTGCCTTCCGCCTGTGTCTCCTCACGCTGTCTTCTCTGTGTCTGCCTGTCTCTGTCGTAACCTCCCCAGTTTTATAACACCAGCCATATTGGATTAGGGACACTTTAGTGACCCACCTCATTCTAACTTGGTCACCTTCTTAGAGACCTTATCTCTAAAGATGGCATTCTGAGGTACTGGGGTTAGGTCTCCACCAAAGGAACTGGGTGGAGGGAGGGATGCCATTTACCCGTAACGGGACTTTGAGAGCTGCCTTCAGAAGGTGGTGGTGGTGGTTTAGTCGCTCAGTCCTGTCTGACTCTTTGCGACCCCATGGACTGTCCTGCCAGGCTCCTCTGTCCATGGGATTCTCCAGGCAAGAGCACTGGAGTAGGTAGCCATTCCCTTCTCCAGGGGATCTTCCTGACCCAGAGCTTGAACCCGCATCTCCTGCATTGCAGGCAGATTCTTTACCAACTGAGCCATCAGGGAAGCCCCTTCAGAAGGTGGCGTCCTGTCTTATGAGGAGGGAGATAACGAGTGCTGGGTGGCCAGAACCTCCAGGAGGTGACCAGGGTCACACCCACCACAGGAGGAACCAGGGCCCCGAGGGACAGTTTGACTTGCTGCCACCACAGACTCCCTTGGGCCTCTTGGCTGCTGGACGTCAGCTCTGCACCCGGCTCCACGTGGAAACACGCGGAGTTGGCGGAAGGCCTCCAGCGGTTCTTTTCCACAGATACGCGGGCAGTCTGGTACCCTGTGGGTACCTGGCTCAGCGGTACCCACAGCCCATCCTTGGGCAGCTCTGCTGCTGCTCAGCCCTGCCGCTGCTCAGCCCTGGTGCCCCCACTGTCTCCACCAGGGTTTGGGTGCAGCTCCCAGAAACTCACAGATTTCACCATCACCCTGGGGCCTGGCTGTGGCTGCTGGTGGCCCTACCACTGTCACCAGGGCCAGCGGCCCCAGCAGGCCACAGTCCCTCCGAGGAGGACGCTCTCGGGGGCATTTGCTGATCTTTTCGGCAAGGAAGCCCGGAGCTCTGGGGTGGGGTGCACTGGTCCTCCGCTCCCCGCTCCTCGAGTTGCGGCTTTGGCCGTCAGGGGCAGGAGCTGCCATGCACTTCTCCGTCTCCCATGCCTCCAGCCCTGTCCATTCCCACTCAGTCCTCAAACTCAGAGTCCTGGGGGGCCGAGGCTGTGTCCAGTGTGTGAATCAACGGTACCTTGTATAAGACGTCACATAGTGGGGGCTCACTGGACACACGAAGGGGCCAGCAGCAGGGGGCAGGGGTCGGGGCTTGCGGGGAGGCCCCGCGTGTCCTTCAAATGCCTCCATCAGCAGCTCCCAAACCTCAGCTTCCCTGGACCCGACAGGCAGCCTTATGGGCTCTTCTTGGGCTTCCTTCCAGTTGATTCACTACTCGTGGTGCTTCTCAATGTCTTCCGTTCCCTCCTTCCCTGCAGCCCCTCCCCTAACCACTTTCTACACGGGCTTCTCGTGTCAGACCCACCCTGTGTACTCACGGTCATTCTCCAATCAAAGAAGCTTCCAGTGGTTTGGGTAGAACCCAGACTCCCCTGTGGCTCCTGGGCCACTGTGAATAATTGCCTGGCCAACCCCTCCTGGCTACCCTCCTGCAAGACTCCTGGTGGCCCGCAGCTGAGCGGCTCTGAGGGCTCCTGTCTTCAGCAGTCCCCTAGCTGGGGGGCGGTCGGCAGGAGGACCCAGAGGTCAGGCAGTGGCCGAGCCCGCAAGGTCCGGCAGGCTTAGCATCGGACGCTAGTAATAGCAGGCACTTCAATAACAGTTCACTCTGCGCCAGATGCTGTGCTGGTCTGCCCACGTATACGACCTCATTTTAATCCTCACATCCACCATGAGTTAGGTGATGGGCTCCATGTCTTGCCGATGGGGAAAATGAAGCTCTTACTGGTCAAGTGACTTGTACTTATTTATGGTCATGCAGAGGCTGAGCCAGGCATGAACCCAAGACTGATTCTGGAGTTGTGATTCTCAACCCTGGGCAGTTTCACCCTCCAGGGACAAAGGACAATGTCTAGAGGTGGAGAGAGGAGCGTACTGGTAGAGTTTATTGGAGAGGCCAGGGATGCTCCTAAGATCATACGATACACGACGGCCCCACAGGAAAGCACTGGGTGTGTGTTAGTTGCTCAGTCATGTCCAGCTCTCTGCGATCTCATGGACCACAGCTCACTAGGCTCCTCTGTCCATGGGATTCTCCAGACAAGAACACTGGAGTGAGTAGCCATTCCCTTCTCCAAGGGATCTTCCTCACCCGGGGTTCGAGCCTGCATTGGCTGCAGTGCAGGTGGATTCTTTACCAACTGAGTCACCAGGGAAGCCCACAGTAAAGCATTATCCAGCCCCTAAATGTTCACAGTGCCACAGGTGAGAAGTCCCATTCTTGAGTCCAAGCTTGGAGCCTTCACACTGAGGAGCTTGCAGAGACCTCATCCAGGGCAGTGGGTTCAGGGCCTGGGGGAGGACAGGACCCCAGAAGAGATGGAGCAATGGGCAGGGCAGTAAGGCCCTGTGGTCACAGCTCTGGCGCAGGACAGAGTGGCTTGCCATGGCCCAGGCAAGTGCCCAGATCCGGGAGAAGGGCGTGCCGAGGGGCTACCTGGAGGGGATTCACTATACAGGTGGGGGTGAGGGCACCTCCTGGCCTTGTTACACAGGTTTGCAGAAACCAGGGGTGGTGTCCCAATCAGGTCCAGGCCCTGAGACCACCCACTCTGTCTCCCCCTGCCTGCCCCATTGTGGGGCTTCATGAGCAGCTGTTCGAGCCCCAGAGACATCCGAGGTGTACTGTGTGGGGACATGGGAGGGGCCCAGCCTGGCTCTGACCATGACGTCCTTGATCACGGGTGGGCCTCCCAGACCATTGTCTCTCAATCCCACATACTTTTGCCTGGTTCCCCAAGAAACCTCGGGCCCTCTGCACACAGATGGAGACTTCTGCCTTTTGCTCGGATCATTTCTCCTACCTTCTTAGACCAGATTGGACCCTCTGGGTTCTCCATACCCATGACGATCGAGTGGTATCAGGAAGGCAGGACGAGGTGGCACTGGGGCTGCCCATGGCCTGTGGGCAGGTAACCACGTTTTCCCAAAGGAAGCACCTGGGGTGATTCCTGGAGGACAGGGAGGCATCCCAACATGGTAGACCATGTGCGTGCGTCCCAACCAGGAGTTCCATGGATGCACACGTGTGTATCCATCTGTCCAGCCAGAAGCCCCTGAAGGGCCCATTGATCCACCCACAGGAGTGAGGAGCCAGGGGCTTGTTCAGAGTTTAACTAGGATTCATTATTTTGGCTAAAAGGTAATTCATACACAGGAACTAACACAACTTCCTCCAACACATTGACATGAAATTTAGACACCTTGATGGCAAGTTTTCTGGAATTTATATTCCCAATGTTTGAAACATTCTGCTTGAGATTTTTGGAGAGTGCATTTTAAAAGATAATTGAGGGTAGGTAATTCAGCTTAAATGTGCAGGCCTCTGGGGATCTTGATTTCCTTCTTTAAAAAACAGGTGTTTGGGGAAGGTGGAGGATTGTGTGTGTGTGTGTGTGTGTGAGTGTGTGTGTGTGTGTGTGTCCGTGTCCCCAGCAGGAAGGCTCTCCTCGAAGGGACATCAGAGAGGCAGATTGAGGTGAAGGAGAGAAGCCAGGGAGGGACCTTGACGTTGGGAGACCCGCTCTGCAGTCCCAGCCCTAGAACAGCATAGCAGCTTTGGGCAGGTCACATACCTCCTTAGCGCCTCCTTTTCCTCATCTATAGAATGGGAATCCCAGCACCCACAGGACAGTTAGACCTTTCAGTTAGACCAGTTAATGAAAGTGCTTAAGCTGATGTTGTGGCTGTTAATCCTGCTAACCCCAAGCACAGATTGTAACATCGCCCAGCATTTGGAAACACGCTGGAAATCCTGAGTAGACTTGAAGTGGGTTCTTATTACTCACACCTTTGAGATATTGGGGCTTCCCTGGTGGCTCAGTCGGTAAAGAATCTGCCTGCAATGCAGGAGACCCGGGTTCGATCCCTGGGTTGGGAAGATCCCCTGGAGAAGAGAAAGGCTACCCACTCCAGTATTCTTGCCTGCAGAATTCCATGGAACCTGGTGGGCTACAGTCCATGGGGTCACAAGGGTCAGACACGACTGAGCCCCTAATACCTAAGATATTGGAGTCTCAGCCATGTGCCAGATACTTGGGATTTAGCCACACACAGGACATCAAGATCCTGGTCTTTGCGGAGCTTACATTCCAATGGGGCAAAGAGAAGAGAAAGGCTAAGGTACTAAATAAGTAGATGATACAGGACAAAGAAAGGTGTTCAGGACTTCGGAAAGAAACCCAGGAGGATGAAAGAGATAAGAATGTGCAGGTGGGGAGGGAGAGGGAGAAGGGAGGCTTCTAACAGGGTGGACAGAAGTGTCCCATTGAGAGGGGGACATTCGAACAGGACTTTAGAGAGGCCACAGTGTTAGCTGGAGGAAGCATGTTCCTGGCAGAGAGAATAGCAGGCTCCAAGCTTCAGGAGTGTCGAGGGCCTGGAGTGTCTGGCCGGGGCAGAGAGAAGAGGGAGGGGGTGCAGGAGAAGGACACAGAGGGAGCCGGGAGAGGTGACCCCCAGCACTCTGCCCTCACTGGCAATGAGATGGGAGGGAGTTTGTGGGGGCAGAAATGATGGCATCTGACTCCCTTTGCTAAAGGACCCCACTGGTTGTGTGTTGAGAGTAGACCACTGGGGGCCAGGTTGGAAGCCAGTTTATTCACTGCTCATGGGTTGGAGTGGGCTGGGAGCCGTGGAGACATGAGAAGCACTGGGTTCTGGATGCAGAGCCAACAAGACTTGCCTTCTGATTGGATGTGGGATGGGAGAAAAAGACAGGATTCCAGGATGTGCCCAGCTTGTGGGCTGGAGCAGTGGGAAGCAGGGTGAGGAGTGTGGGTGGTGAGCCACATTTGAGGTGCAAGAGCAGGGGTTTCACTGTGGCCGAATCTATTCAAGATCCAGGTGGAACTGACTGTGCATAGATACCACGTAAGTCTAAGGACTGGGAGAGAAAATGGGCTGGAGGAAAACATGGGGAGGTGTCAACATAGAGAAGGTTCTTACATCTCTGAGACTGGGTGATGGATGAGATCTCTGAGGAATGATTGTGGAGCAGGGAAGAGGAACATGGTACAGGGCTGAAGTGCTGGAGCCACGGCCCAGAGTGTGCCAGACAGGGGACAGCAGCTCATATGCAGGGGGATGGCTGGGTTTAGGTGGGAGCACAAAGAAGTCAGCTGCAGGAATCAGGGGAGCAATTGCCGGGAGGTAGGAGGATATGGTGGGATCTCTGGAAGTTCTTCACAAGCTTCTCTTTTCTTGGGGAAGTGAGAAGCAAGGGCATCAGCTGGGAGGGAGGAGGAGGTTGGAGGAGAAAGAAGATGTGGAAAACTCACACAGGGGACTGAGAGCAGGGAAGGACCTGATGGTTCAGGGAAGGAGGGGGGCAGTGGGCAAGATGAGGCCAGCTGAAGTCCGAGCTCCAGAAATGACAGTGGGACCAGGTCGTTGCAGTGACATGTCCTCTCCAGCCACATCCGGTCCTGGAGTGCAGGGGAGGGGTTGATAAAGCCGGTCAACTCTTAAATAAGAGTGCCAAGAGTATGTGCAAGGGAAGTTAAAGTGGTAAAGTTTACGTTATGTATGTTTTTGTTGTTCAGTCGCTGAGTTATGTTGGACTCTGGGACCCCTTGGACTGCAGCACTCCAGGCTTCCCTGTCCTTCACCATCTCCTGGAATTTGCTCAATCTCATGTCCACTGAGTCGGTGATGCCATCCAACCATCTCATCCTCTGTCACCCCCTTCTCCTCCTGCCTTCAATCTATCCCAGCATCAGGTCTTTTCCGATGAGCCGGCTCTTTGCATCAGATGGCCAGAGTACTGGAGCTTCAGCTTCAGCATCAGTCCTTCCAGTGAATATTCAGGGTTGATTTCCTTTCAGATGGACTGGTTGGATCTCCTTGCTGTCCAGGGGACTCTCAAGAGTCTTCTCCAATACCACAGTTCGAAAGCATCAATTCTTAGGCGCTCAGCCTTCTTTATGGTCCAACTTTCACATCTGTATATGACTACTGGAAAAACCATAGTGGTATGTTTTACCATAACTAAAAATAAGAAAGAGTAAGTGTAAGAGGGTGTGTTTGTGATGAGGGGTGCAGGTCAGAGAAACGGACCAGCAGTTCCAGTGGCATCACAGGCTTTGGATGTCAGGGAGCTGGACAGGGAGATGGTGGTCAGAAAGTGGGGTATAAGGCTGGTTGGTGTGCCAGGTGGTAGCAGGCATTGGAATGTACAGATAAAGTGTCCACAAATTGGTGGTGGGGCTGGAATGACAAGGATGCAAGAGGTGAAGCTGGCATGAGGGACTGAGGGAGGGCGGAGGATTGCTGGAAGAGAGGCGGCCCAGGAACCCAGAGCCCTGACGTGTTGGAGGGACTGTCCATGAGGACCTGGGAAAGCAGCAGGAAGAGGTCAGGGGTGACAGCGGGAATGACTGTGAGCCAGGAGCTAGGATGCTCCAGGAAAGAAGGTGCCATGGAGGTAAAATGCAAAGCCAGGGCTCTAGAAGCAGCAGCAGCAAGAGGCAAGGAGGGTCTACCCCACCTGGAGGCCACTGGCAAGGCAGACTCTGCGAAAACCACTGCCCTGCACAGAAAATTTCAGGGGGAGTGGTTACTCAGTGGCTTCTGCCACAAGAAGGCAAAACAGATGTTCACAGAAATGGCTGCATGTATTGGACACTTTCCTATGACAGACCACACGGAGAAGAACTTGGGTTGGGAGATGGCTGCAGAAGGGGGGAGCACAGAGCCTTGTGGGGCCCAGGGTGCAGGAGTTGAGGGGAGTCTGGGCCTTTCAATGACTCCGGACACAGTGGGCACACAAAGGGCATTACGGCAGGAAGGCAGCCCCCCACCCTGGCCCAGGGGACACCAGGGAAGAATGGCACCTTAATGTTAAGAGGAGAGGGGGCCCTTTCAGGCCCTGTGAGCAGGGCTCACCCTTCCCTCCTAAAGGAGTTACAGAGGTCTGGAGACCTGGACCTGGGTGGCTCCCTGGACATTTTATCGGCACATTCCACTGCCTGCTACCACCTGGCTTAATTTCCAAAAAAATCCTTTAAGGAAGTACGGATATATATATGTATATATATTTTGGTATCAGTTTTCTTGACTCAGGTGACATCTCTGGCCTCAGAATGCAGTGGTTCGAAGAATTCCGTTCAACCCCTTGGTCAGAGCCCCGTAGCAGAGCTTAACTTCCTGGGGTGAGGGCTGGGGTGCTGGCCACCAGCACCTTCTCCTGGTGTCAGCTGTGGGACAAACAGGAGAGGAAATCAGACGTGCTGGATGGGGCCCCTGTCTGCCAAGAAAGAGGACGGCTGGGGTGCCAGCA
Organism: Oryx dammah; assembly: GCF_014754425.2. Lineage (NCBI taxonomy): Eukaryota > Metazoa > Chordata > Mammalia > Artiodactyla > Bovidae > Oryx > Oryx dammah. The sequence goes on along the minus strand of NW_024070202.1, from coordinate 113,686,059 downwards.
GGGCAGAGTGCTGGCTGCAGCCCCTTGGAGGTGTGAGTGGGTCTCCCCAGGCTATGCAGCAAGGTAGGCACCTACACCCCCACTCCCCAAGAAAGAGAGGGAGAAGCCCCCTTCTTCTTGGAGCCCTCTTGCTTTTGCCACTGAATCTACCCAGACAGATGGGTTCTGGAAGAAGATGAGTATGGAGCAAGGATGGCTCTGTGGGACACCTACCTGCTGCTCCCCCACTCTGGCAGAGCTATGCCCTGGGTTGTACCCCCGAGGCTGTGGGAGCCAGCTGGGGCAGTGATAGCACCCCTCAGCGTCCTGGAGAAGCACCACCCCACAGACCCACCTATCCTCACAGAATGGGTCCAGGCCAGTGTGGCTTACTTTTTGCTACAGGAAGTAGAAGTGTTAGTTGCTTGGTTGTGTCTGACTCTTTACGACCCCACGGACCATAGCCCCACCAGGCTTCTCTGTCCATGGGATTCTCCAGGCAAGAATACTGGAGTGGGTGGCCATTCCCTTCTCCAGGGGATCTTCCCGACCCAGGGATCGAACCCTCATCTCCTGCATTTCAGGCAGATTCTTTACCAACTGAGCTACCGGAGAAGCCGGACCTGATTAATGGCAGCCCTGAGGGGAGTGAGGGAACATGCTGTGAATCCCAGAGGGGCCTTCCCTCTGAGCCCCAGAGGTCCAGGGAACAGGGAAGTACAGTGACTTGCCCAGGGTCACATGATGGTCTTGGCACCCTACTTTTTTCTTTCTTTTTTTTTTTTTGCTTCTATCATATTTGTCTCTCTTGTGTGTGTTTGCAAAACTGACACAGAAAGACAAAGTCCCACGGAGACGGACAGCCCGTTTGGAGAGCAGCAGAGCAGGTCCTGGGCCCAGAAACATCCTCGCAGGAGGAGGGAGGCTGCTCTGGCCTCAGAAGGGCTGGGGGGAGTAGCCAGGACGAGGGGGAGGACTGTGCCTGCCGTGCCCCTGGTCTGGTCTGCCAAGGTCCTGCCTTCTGGCTGGAGGAAGCCCCTCACCAGAGGTGGGGCATAAGGTGTAGACTCTTCTTGGCCCAGCCCTGGGGACTGGGCCAGGCCCTGAGGTCTAGCCAGGGTTTCCTGGGGGCCTGGGGCTTGGGCCAGGCAGGTCGGCTGGATCAGAGCTGCCTCTCCATCCCCTTGGCATGCCCTGGTGTTTAGTGACCAGCAGAGAAAGTGGAAGCTGGGTTTAGGGGTAGGCCAGAACACAGAAAATCAGGGGTCCTCAGCCTGAAGCAGTGGTCTCACTTCATTCTCTCTCAATCTCTCTCTCACACGCACACGCACACACACACACAGTCTGTGGGGGTAATTTCATGGCGCTAAGGAGACCTTCATTGCTGGGGATACGGGGACTGGGGCGGCGGAACGCGGTCTCCCCCTCCAGCCTGGCTTCCTTTGTTCCTCCCTCTCCGTCCTCCCTTCCCCATCGGCTTCCCTCCTCTCCTAGCCTCCTTCTTTCCATTCTGCCCCTCCTCCCCGTCCTGCCCCCTCCGCCCCACCCCCAGCCGTGTGCCCGCTGCGGGGACTCCCCGCGGAAGGCGGGAGGGTGGGACCCTCCGGACGCCCCGGCCCAGCCTCGGTGGCCATCCTCCCGCCGGGAAAGAGTTAAAAGTCTCTCGGCTGCATGCCCCCCCCCCCCCCCCCCCGCCGCCGCCTTTGAGTCCTGCAGCTAGGCCCTGGGCTGACCTTCACCGCGAGGGAGGCGGCAGTGCGCATGCTCGGGCCGGCTCCCGCCGCTGCCCGGTTCCCCGGGCGGGCGAGGGCGAGGAGGGCGGCTGCGGGCTGGGCCGTGCCCACCCCCACCCACCCCCAGCGCCGGCCGCCCCCCGCTCGGGTGCCGTGGAGAGGGGGGAGGCCGCCGAGCCCGTCCCGGCGGTCGCGGCGCATCTCTCCGCGCGCGCGGGGAGAGGCGCTTTGCCATTTGGTGCTGGTGGTTCTTCGGCGAGGGAAGGAGAGATGGGGGGACGGCAGGGGGGACTCCGGCTCCGGGCGACACGCGCGCGGCCTGCCCGGAGCGCGGCCTGGGCCCATCGGCCGCGTTGACCTGGGAAGGAGGGCACCCTGCCCGCTGAAATCGGGGCCCTCCTGCCCACCCGGGGCAGGAAGCAGGAGCCAGCGGGCGGCGTGGCTCTTGCTGAGCGCCCTTCTGGGGCTGAGCCCTGAGGATCTTGGCCTTTGTGAGATGGGAGTCCCGGCCCCAGGACACCCATACTGGCGCCCCTGCTTTCTGGTCTGAAGGCAGCCCTCGCCCCGGGGGTGGGGGCACACCTGGGGTCGCCCCTGTAAAAGCAGTCTGCTGGTGAGGGCCTTGTGAGTGGGCAGAATCGTGATCGAGTTGTGCCTGTGGGTGCAAATTCATGTGACTCCTTGTTCCTCTGGCCTTTGCATTGGTGTTTGTGCCCCGGGGGACATGTATGCACTATATATCTGCTGTCTCTATGTGGGTAAGGATGCCTTCCAGAGAGGGGGCTGCAGGGCGAGGCCCTAGGCCTGGGGTGGCCCAGGAAGGTGTTGTCTGTCGATTTGAGTGACCCTCTCCAAGATCCCTTCCTTGGCCTGACCACCTCCTTCAGTCTTGCCCACCACCAAGACCAGCCCCTCACAAATGCCAAGTGCCCATGGTGCCCATCCACCTCCTGTTCTGTCTTCTTTCCCCCAAAGGCCTCCCCAAGAGTTGAGAGCGCCAAGCTTTACACAAAGCTAGAGGTGTCTGCCCTTGTCCCTGTCCCCCAGAACCTCCAAGGTGTCACATGTCCCCATTAGAAGCACCCACCAGGAGCTGGGGTGCCCTTGATGACTCACATCTGCAGGTAAGAGGCAGAGGATGAGCTCTGTCCAGTGGCCCACTGAGCTCTGGGTGGTTGCAAGTGTTAGCAGGCATTGGTCAGGTCTAGTCCTTGTGTGCAGGCACGGGAGAGACAATGGGCCTGAAAACCAGCCCCAGATTTCATGGGGCTGCAGCCTATTTGAAAAACTCTATATAACACACATGAAACTCAGGGCACATGAGACATAAGTCAGCAAAGTGCCATTTCATGGCCAGGGTAGATGGTAATGGTTATTCACAGAGCAGAAAGATCTGTGCACGGAAGAGGAACCAAGGAAAGCTTCCTGGAGGAGGTGGGGCTCCAGACTGGCTTTAAGCTATGAATGTGATTGGGACCAGTAGAGAAGCATTTTCAGGAATTCCAGGCAAAAGAATAGCAGGAGCAGAGGCTTGGAGATGGGAATGAGCAAGGGGTTTTGGAAGTTAGACAGACTGGAGAGATTACCTCCCCAGGTTACCAGCAGACACCTTCGTGGCCAGTGGCAAACACCCACCCGTTCCCACCCACCAGGACCCATTATCTGTGAGTGTGGGTCGGGGGGAAGCCTGGGTAGAGGTGTGGTAGGAGGGGTTCTGGTAAGGTAGAGGAGGAGCTGCCTGGACCACATGCCTTCTCTAGCCTTTCAGGGGATTGGCTGTGGGCACTGAAATGGACAGTGACAGCCAGAAGCACAAGGAGGCCAAGGAAATCAGGCTGCAGGCAAAAAAAGACTCCCTACGCAGAGCCGCTCCCTGGGTTCTTGGTTCCGACTTCTGACGGCTTTCTAAAGGGTTGAGGGTCAGGCTGGGTCTTCAGGATCTAACCTCGAATAAAAATTTCCAACAAATTCCTCAGGGCCCTGCCCCGCCCTCACCTGGGTACGGACAGTGCAGCCCTGGGAGGCATAAACTTGACCCCTCTGGTCTCAAAGCCCCTAGGGCACTTCCTCCCGGAGGCGGGGAGAGGGTGTGGCCTCTGGGGCGTGGGCGGGGCCAGTGCTCCCAGCCTGGGGACTCGCAGGGTTTGCCCCTCCTGTTTCCTGTCCCTCCTTCGCCCCAGCTCCCTCCACACCACCCCTTCTGGGGCTCCCTCACGGCCCCACCCCTACCCCTGCTTTCTTTGGGGTCCAGAGACTGGCCCTACCATACCCCCACCCCATTCCAAAGCCGTCAGGTCGCTCTGGCCTCCCCCTCCCCACCTATCCGTCCACCCCAGTTCCTTGCCTGCCCCCACGCTTCCCTTCCCGTTCTCACGAGCCTGGCCCACCTCCCTCTCTCCGAAATTTCCCCTACTGCCTCGACTTTGTCACAGAGAGACAAAGACTCACATAGCCCGAAATAGACACCCGGAGCGGGGAGACACAGACCGTGTCCAGCCACACACGCACCCGCGCCCGCCCGCGCGCGCGCGCGTACCGGAGGCTGCGGTGGAGGGAGGCACACAGAGGAGGCATTTATCTGTGCACGCACGTAAACATCCACACCCACGGCCGCCGGCCGTGCCCACACCAGGGTGCAGACACACTCAGCGGTGAGACAAGGGCGCACACATCTATGGACTGCAGGGCACACCGCCTCCGGGGCACACCCACCACGGCCGCCCGGTGCCGGAGAAAGGCCTCCTCCGGGCTCGACTCCCGCCCCCCGCCACCACCACCCCCTCCACCCACCCCGGATTCCTTCCCAGCGAAATGTTTCCCTACTTGGCCTGCCAGGTCTCTGGGGAAAAGGGCCTCAGAAATGCGGCAGGAGCCACTTGGGGGCAAAGTTGGAACGGCCTGTTCCCGGCCTGTTCCCTGCCGGCGAATTCCCTAAGCGAAAAACTATTTGCGGCGAGAGAGGCCGGGTGGCCGGCGAGCCCCCCGGCCGCCTCCCCTCGCG
>NW_024070202.1:113598859-113680946 GCF_014754425.2 Oryx dammah | reverse complement strand
GCCCAGCGGCCCGGAGCCGCGCTGGCCGGCGAGCCTCGCCGCTTATCTGCGCTGTTTGGGCCCGGCGAAGCTTGGGAAAGGCAGGCTTCTTCGTCCCCGCCGAGTCAACAGGCGGACCCCGGGCCGCCGGACTATTTCTGTCTTATCAGTGCAGGAATGCGGCAGCCGCGGCGGCTGGCGGGCGGCGGCGGCGGCGGCGGCGTGGGCCGTGGGCCGTCAGGGCAGCCCTGAAGGGGCCCCCTCCCCACTCCGCTCGAGTAGAAGTGTGAGAGAGCCCAGCAGGACTCAGAGGGGAGAGTTGGAGGAAAAAAAAAAAAAAAAGGCAGAAAAGGGAAAGAAAGAGCAAGAGAGAGAGAGAGAGAGTGAGAGGCGCCGCTGAGCCCACCCCGATGGCCGCGGACGAAGTTGCCGGAGGGGCGCGCAAAGCCACGAAAAGCAAACTTTTTGAGTTTCTGGTCCATGGGGTGGTGAGTGGGGGAAAAGTTAGCGGGGGAGGGCGAGCGAGCTGGCTCGGGCTGAATGGAGGGAAGGTCGGGAGGGGCCGGGAGGGGGCTCCCGCTCCCCCCACACCCCACCCCACCCCTCTAGCGGGAGCGCCGCGGCCCAGCGGGCCCGGCCCCAGCCCCGTGCCGGCGCGCCCTGGGGACGCCCGAACACGTCGTCAGGCGGCTTGGCCGGGGATGGGTGCCCCGGGGCGGGGAAGGGAGGCGTTTGCATGGGTTCCTGTCAGGGGCTTGGGGGTAGAACTTGGGGACTGTCTCCCCCAAAGTGGGTGGGTGGGTGGGTCCCCTGGGGGGACAACCCGATGGGTTGTCTTCCCTTCTTTTCCTGGTGGAGCCCAGGTGCGACCCCTGCCCTGGGAGTGGGGGGTGGGGGGACTTGGCATCGCTGCGCTGGGCTGCTTGTTCATCAGTTGGGACAGTGTCTCAGGATCAAGGAGCAGGTGACCCTGGCGGCCCTGTGAGTGGGAAGCTCTGGGGCTGAACCACCTTTGCATCCTGGGCTGAGGGCTCTGGGGCTCTGCCCCTGGCCTCTGCCAATCAGGGCCAGAGAGAGGCCCTCTCTAGGGGCAGACCCCAGGTTAAGGGGTCTGAGGATCCTTTGGCAGCCTCCACCACCAGAAGCTGATGCCCTCAACACCTCAAAGGTGTGACGGAAGAGCTGGAGTCAGGGACGGGAGGCCTGGAGACCAAAGGGGCAGGTTTAGAAGGCCCACTGGGAGCCTGAGTGAGCCCAGGGGGCCTGAGGGGGTGGGGCCGGGTTGGAAGGGCTATGGCACAGGAGAGGCAGAGGCTCCAGGACTCGGGATGGCACTGGTGCTGAAGACGGGCAGAAAGGAGGCAGTCAGGTTTACTGTGGCCAGATTTGGTTGTGACCCCAAGGAAGGCACGTTCTCAGTAAGAGAGGCCAGAGCCCCTAAAATGTTGGCCCTTCGGGCAGGTCACCCATCCCTGCTGGCCAGCACAGCCTTCTAGGGGCTCTGGAGGCCTCCCTCTTGGGGCCTCCTTAGCAGATCAGTGAGTACCACCAGCCTCATTAAATAGGAGAGCAGCTGATGAGGAAAGGGGCTTTCCCAAAGCAGCCTGTTCTCCAGGCCCATGGGTCTCCGGGCTAACTTCCAAGGGGTCCCCATGTTGGTTAGCCTCATGACCAGCCCTGATCTTGCTGCCTGGGGTGTCCCAATAAAAGGCCCATCTAGGAGTGAGAGAGTCTATACATGTGGATTTTTTGTTAAGTCAACTCAACTCACTGCTTCAGTTTTTGGGTGGCCTGAGCCCCACTCCCAGCGCCCTGTCTGTGCTGGCAGGGAGTGGCGGGCCTGGGCTCCATTATGGGCCACCACCCTGGAGGTGTGAGTGACAGGGTCAGGTGGGGCGGGAGAGGCAGATACATGGACAGGCAGGTCTCACTGCCGAGGCTGCGACAGGCAGAGACAGCTGGCTGGCTGGGGGTTAGGGTTAGACACAGCACAGGCAGGAGGGACCTGGGGGAGGGGGGCAGTGCGAGGAGATTCACTAGGCTCAGGAGCAGGGCGCCTCCCTGTTCTGGGGAGCAGCTGCACCCCTGGGGTGGAGTGGGTGGTGCTCAGATGGTATAACAGGGGCACAGGGTCTGCCACCGTGGCTCCCTGATCTCCTTCCTGCTCTCCTGGCCCCCATCCGCATCCTGGCCACCCTCCACTTGACAGCCCCTTGGGCCCTCCCCAGCCCCTCTTCTGGAATGGGACAAGTGAGGTTTTACGAGTCTGTGGGACATTTCACTCGATACCCTGGGTTGTCATCTATATCCCGGTTGAGCACCCGGGTAGCAGCAAGGGCACACACCTGCCTCACCTGCCTCCCCGTGCCCCCTGGGAACCCAGACTTCTGACCTCACTGGGGTAGCGTGGGGAGTAGTTGTAGTCTGTAGGATGGGGCCATCTTTGGTGATTCAGGCAGACAGGAAGGGAAAGATAGATATGAGAAAATGTCCATCCTTTTGACCTACCCAAGCCCTCTGGACCACCCATCACCAGTTAAGCCTCATAGCCCCCCTCCCCTCAATGGGAGAATCCTGGTGAGGTCTGACCTCAGCCCCTCAAGCTGCTTCTAGCCCTACCTCCAAGCCTTCACCTTGAGAGTAAATTATGCAGGTGGGCTAATTCAGCCAAGCCCCTGACGGTAGAGGCTGGGAATCAGAGCAAGGGGGCAGGGATTGGGACCGAGGGGTCAAAAGCAGGGGCCCAGAGAGGAAAGTGGGTTGAAGGCAGGGAAGGCAGGACCCCCTGGAAATGGACTGGGAAGCAGGCAAACGGGAAGGCAGACGGCAGACGGCAGAAGTCCGGAGCAAGAGAGCCCAGCCCTGAACTAAACCAAAGCAGCAGAGAGAGCACAAACCCCGGGCCCCTCAGGAAAGGGCCTTGCACGACCTTGGCTAGGTTGCCTCTCTCCTTGAGCCGCGGTTGCCTCATCCGTCAAGTGAGGATAGAAGGCCCTCAGTCCGTCTTGCAGAGGAGCGTGTGGATAGGAGCATCCTTTGAAAAGGTTGAAAGGCGCCATTAATATTCATCTTCGCTGCACCTCCCGCAAATCCGAGGCTGGCAATGCCCTGTGCAGTTAGTTGCCTGGCTTCAGTTAGCTTCCTGCAGCGAGACGCAAGCCAACACCGCCCCCCCCCGCCCCCTCCGCCAAAGCCGCGCGGTTCCGGCGCCCCCGCCCCTCCCCACCCCTCCCCCCCCCCCATCGGCATCGCGCCGTGGGGCGCAGGGTCACGGGCCGGGGGGCTCGGGGTTCGGGGGGAGACGTATCTCCGCGCTCCTGGAGCCCGGAGCCCTGGTTCTGACCGCCGGGCGCCTGTGTCTGCTTCACGCCCTCCCCACCCCCCTCCCCAGCGCCCCGGGATGCCGTCTGGAGCCCGGATGCCCCACCAGGGGGCGCCCATGGGCCCCCCGGGCTCCCCGTACATGGGCAGCCCCGCCGTGCGACCCGGCCTGGCCCCCGCGGGCATGGAGCCCGCCCGCAAGCGAGCAGCGCCCCCGCCCGGCCAGAGCCAGGCCCAGAGCCAGGGCCAGCCGGTGCCCACCGCCCCCGCGCGGAGCCGCAGGTAAGCGGGGGTGGGGGTGGGGGGGTGCCCAGCGCGGAGGGGGCGGACGCGGGACCCGGAGGGACGGGGTGGGAAGCCCGGGCGGAGAGGGGTCAGCAGGGAGCAGGCGTCCCGGGTGGGATGCTTTCCTAGGAGGTGGGCTGAGGGGGCACTGGCCCGGTTCCTTTGTGTGCCCACACCGTGGAGACAGGCGGTGACCGTCGCGCCCTTCTCCTTGTCACCTGCTCTGTCCCTGTCTGCACCCCAGCCCCCTGGTTCTCTGGGGGTGGAGGCGGGGCTGTGGCACCAGGGCTCAGGGCCGAGCTTTAGACTGCGTTTCCTAGCGCGGTTGTCCAGTGCGCCTTCCTCAGAAGCGCCCCTGGCTTGACTCCTCGAAAGCCCCACTCCGGATCTTGTTAATCTGAATCCCTGGCCAGTGGCGGGAGAGCCTGGGATTTGCCCCATGGGTGGGCAGTCTCTGCCCCCTGGCGCTCTCTGGTGATTCTTGGGCACTCAGATGTTGAGGAGTTGCCACGGTCTGTCTTCTGGACTGGGTCTGCCCTCAAGCCACCAAGGGCCAGCCTGTTTCCTTGTCTGAGCCAGCCGGTGGCACCCCCAAAAGCCCCTGCTGGTGCCTGGCAAGGAAGATACCCCTCTGGGTTTCACTGTTTAGCCAAACACACATGCTTCCTTTTGCACACCAGATGGAGTCCTATAGGTGCAATATGGATTTTACCTCATTATTAAATATTTTTTTTACATGTCAAGGAAAATTCACCATTTATAGGAAGCCCATGAGGAATTCTTTGCAAAGTGAGTCATTCTTTTGTAGAGTCCCTGATTTATCTTGTACAACTGGAGAGTTTCACAGAGATAGTTTCTTCAAAACAAACCAGACCTTTAGTAAAACCTGCTTGTCTAGCCTTGAATAGATTTTTGGCCAGGGCCGGGGCAGTGGTTGAGACCACCACACGGGGGCAGTATGCAGCCATTCCCTAGGCTGGGTTCTAATTACTCGCCAAGGGTTTTCTGGGGTTGCTTCTGGGAGTCGGAACCTGCTAGGGGATCCAGCAGAGTCCAGGTCCCAGCTGCTACCCCAGGTCCAGCCCACCAGCCACACCCCAGAGGGGAACATCCGTACCCACTCTCTCTGGATACCTGTGGGTGTGTCCCTGGGCCCTGCTGGCAGGTGGTCCAAGGGCATGAGCACCCCCTGCCCATCAGAGTCCCCTTCCTAGCCCAGGGTGGCTGGGGTGCTGGTCCTCACCAGCTTCACACCACCACTTCCTGCTTCTGGAATGGGGCAAGGGGGTCAGCTCCCCTCCCCACCAGCTCAGCCACCTTGGACTGTGTGCCCCTTCTCAGAGGAGGGAAAAAAGAGTCCTCACAATGCATCCCCCCACTCTGTCCTTGCCTCTGCCCAGCTTTCCCCAAACATTTCTGCAGCGCCCCTGCTCCGAGCCCCTTCCAAGGCTAATTTCTCTGGATCTGGGGATGTGGCGGGGCAGGAAAGGCCAGGCCAGAGAAAGGACAGAGTCACCTCCGCTCCCCATGAGAGGACAGAGCCACACACGGCCGGCGCCGGCATAGCCCCTCGGGCGGGCAGATGAGCGGGCTGTGGGAACCCCAGCCAGGCGGGCTGAGATGTCGGGATAATTTAGCAGGTGGCCTCGTTACTCCCAGATCTGTCGCCATGGTAACCTGGTTTTTTCTTTAAAAAATGTACAGTGCCAAGAGGAGGAAGATGGCTGACAAAATCCTCCCTCAAAGGGTGAGTGCCTTTCACAGCAGCCCCCAGCCCACCCCACCCCCAACCCTTTGCTGCTCCGCCCTCCTCTCCCCACTACTCCCCGCTGCCACCATCACCCCGGGCCACCTCCCCTCCCCCCTCAGGAGCAGCGCTTCAACATCATAGTCACTTTCACTTTTTTTGTTTAAAAAGCTAATTAAGAAATGAGGCTCCCCCAGCCAGAAGGATGGGGTGGGGCAGAGGGGAGACGCACAGCTAGAGGGGGTAGGATCCTGGGTCTGGGGGCTCTGCAGATTGAATTCCAGCGGTCTGCAGAGACATAAAGGCAGGGGACAAAGAGAGGCTGAGGGCTCGGGGACCACAGGCTGGCAGAGGAGCAAAGGGAACAGAAGCTGGCCGGAAGGCCCAGCAGCGTAAGGGGACCCAGGCCCAGCTGGGTCTGGAGGACGGCTGAGACCCCAGCTTGAGCAGAACATCTGGGTGAGGTGTCACTGTAGGCCCAAGCCGTGACATCTCCTGTCTCAGGGACCCCAGGGGCCCCTGACCACTTCACAGGTGCCCAAGGGAACCCAGAGGCTGTGTGACAGGGGAAAGGACAGGATGAGCAGGTGAAGCCCTAAGCACTTGCTGGCCTCCATGGTTGCTCCGGCCTCCCCTAGTGATGAAATGCATGGCTCTCCCTAGAGGGAGCAGCAGTTTCATCCCTGTAACATCCAGGCCTTCATGGCTGGATTTAGAGGTCCCGTCTGCGCTGTCCAAGTTCCCTACCCTGAATGTGGCCAGCTCCCCGCCCGCCACACTCACACACTCCTGGGGCCATGTGACACCCGCACGTTCCAACCTGCAAGACTGGCTGAGCCCCTTGTTCCCTGCCTCGCTTCCTCCCTGCTTCCAGATCCGGGAGCTGGTCCCAGAGTCCCAGGCTTACATGGACCTCCTGGCGTTTGAGAGGAAACTGGATCAGACCATCATGAGGAAGCGGGTGGACATCCAGGAGGCTCTGAAGCGGCCCATGAAGGTGCCTTGGCTTGGGGGTGGGGTGAGGGCACCAAGTCCTAGTCCCTGAAAGGGAGAAGCCGGGGCTGGCCCCCTGGGAACTGGCTCTGTATGGCACTCTTTATCTCTACAGCAAAAGCGCAAGCTGCGTCTTTATATCTCCAATACTTTTAACCCTGCGAAGCCCGATGCCGAGGATTCTGACGGCAGCATCGCCTCCTGGGAGCTTCGGGTGGAGGGGAAGCTCCTGGATGACGTACGTCCTGGCCCAGGTCTCTCCAGGTGTCCTGGGGTGGGTATGGGGCTGAGCTGAGGCCGGTACTGGACGTGTGCACCGAGGGCTGGGGAAGTCAGCCCTGGCTGCGGGAGGGTGGTCCAGAGAGATGTGCCCAGGCCTGCTTCTGACTGTGTGGCCCTACCCGGCCAGCCCCCACCCGCTCCCAACTCACTCTGCCCCCGTGGGCCCTGTTCTGCGCCCACGGTCCGTGCCTATCCCACAGCCCAGCAAGCAGAAGCGGAAGTTCTCTTCCTTCTTCAAGAGCTTGGTCATTGAGCTGGACAAAGACCTTTATGGCCCTGACAACCACCTCGTGGAGGTAAGAAAGACGTGGACCCCTCCTGCCCTTGAACTGGCCACAGACCACTGTCCGGAAGAACCCAGAGGGCTCTTTAGTCCCGTTAGTGGCGCAAACGTGGATCGGGGACCCCCTCCGCCAGGCCCCCAGTCCTGCACCCAGAGCTCCAAGGCCCCGCCAGCTCAGACGGGCCTATGAGGTGACTCAGCTCCTACCCCTGGACAGTGGCACCGGACACCCACCACTCAGGAGACGGATGGGTTCCAGGTGAAGAGGCCGGGGGACCTGAGTGTGCGTTGCACACTGCTCCTCATGCTGGACTACCAGGTGCGTGCCCTCACTCCCAGACACCGTTCCCCCCAGCATCCCCCCTCCTGTACCCTTCTCCTCGCTGGGGTGGGCCATGGCTTGCAAGCTGTATGCCCTGAGAGACCCCGTTCTCTCCTCCACCCTGCCTGCTCCAGAAGCTTGTTTCCAAGGAGCCTAGGCCCTGCAGCCCCCGAGTCCCGAGCCCCTCCCGCTCTCTTTCTGTCTCATTTTCTCCTGGCCTCTTTGGCTCAGCCTCCCCAGTTCAAACTGGATCCCCGCCTGGCCCGGCTGCTGGGCTTGCACACGCAGAGCCGCTCGGCCATTGTCCAGGCCCTGTGGCAATACGTGAAGACCAACCGGCTGCAGGACTCCCACGACAAGGAGTACATCAACGGCGACAAGTATTTCCAGCAGGTACCCTCTCCCCCTGAGCCTGGGGCCACGGGGAGGGGAAGGGTCTCTGCTCGGGAACACCACCCTGCCTCCTTGACTCCATCGGGAATGATCTCAGAGCCGGAGACCGGGGTTCCCATCCGGGCTCTGTCACGACACCGCCCTGTGCTGCAGCCTGCCTGTCTCAGCACCCCCACCCCCAGGTGAGGCCGATCGGGAACCCCAGAAAGCTAGCGGCTCTGGGGAACATGTTCTTGGCACCTGCAGCTAGGGCCCCCAGGTTCTGGCCCTAGGGCCAGTCGCCGGGTCCATCATTTAGCTGTTTGCAGCCTTGTTCCTTATCTTCACCACACCTGTCCCGTCTCACCCACTGGGCAGTTAGGAGAATCAAACTGCTGTGGAAGTGATTCTGCCAAACTAGAGGTTATTATTAATATAACTTTAAAATAAATACCACAGGTAGACTTGAGTGGTGAAAACAACAGTCGATGTTTATTGAGCACTCACCGCATGCCAGGCGCTGCTTCAGGCCCTTCGTGTGTAACTGACGCATTTAATTCTAACAAGCCCCCTGAGATCAGTGCCCCTGTCTTCGGCTCCCAGAGACGGAGAGACCGAGGCCGAGGTGTGAAGTTGAGCGGCTCGGGGTTGCACCGTGAGTGGTGGAAGCAGGCCTCAGGCCCAGGGCCGGCCCCCGCCTCCCTATTGAGAGCTGGCTGCTCGGGGGGGCCTTTTGAGAACGGAGGCTCTTTTGAGTGCAGAGCAGGGAACCTCTTTTCTCCTACTGCAGATTTTTGACTGTCCCCGGCTGAAGTTTTCTGAGATTCCCCAGCGCCTCACAGCCCTTCTGCTGCCCCCTGACCCGATTGTCATCAACCATGTCATCAGGTGAGGCCCCCACCAACCCTGCTCCTCAGAGCTGGGAGTCACTGTGGTGGTCCCGCCGCCCCATCCCTCCCTCTGCCCACCCCCCGCATCAGGCCTCGGAGGCCCTTGGCCTCCATCGGGGCAGCACGGATGCCAAGGGCTGGCCTTCCCTGGCAGCGTGGACCCATCGGACCAGAAGAAGACGGCGTGCTACGACATTGACGTGGAGGTGGAGGAGCCCCTGAAGGGGCAGATGAGCAGCTTCCTGCTGTCCACGGCCAACCAGCAGGAGATCAGCGCTCTGGACAGTAAGGTGGGGCTGGAGCCCAGCGCCGCAACAGGATGGGGACCCGACGGTGACACACGCACAGACGCAGCAGGACGAGGACGTGGGAGAGGACGGGAGGGCCCTGCCCTTGGGACCTGGAGCTCCGCCCGCACCCCCCCCCGGGGAGTGCCCTTCTAGGGGACAGCCAAGAGCCCCCGCCACGCCCCCTCCCTGCCTCTCCCACCGCAGCCTGGCCAGGCGAGAGCACGTGTCTTTCTACCTGCAGATCCACGAGACGATTGAGTCCATCAACCAGCTCAAGATCCAGAGGGACTTCATGCTGAGCTTCTCCAGAGACCCCAAGGGCTACATCCAGGACCTCCTCCGCTCCCAGAGCCGGGACCTTAAGGTGAAGGGGACCTCGGGGAGCGCTGGGTAGAGACAAGCATGCAGGGAGACAGTGAATGTCGTGCGGGGGTGTCCAGGCTTGGGATGACCCTGCTGCTCCCTCCCAGGTGATGACAGATGTGGCGGGCAACCCCGAGGAGGAGCGCCGGGCTGAGTTCTACCACCAGCCTTGGTCCCAGGAGGCCGTCAGCCGCTACTTCTACTGCAAGGTGTGAGGCCTGCCGCCCTGCCCCCAGCGCCTTCGGCTCCCCGCTCACCCCCCGAGAAACCCCCCACCCTCCCCTTCGACACGTGGGGTCCCAGATGCTTCTCCAGGTGGGTGGGGCCCGTCCTGTCACTCACCAGCAACTCATCCCCTGCGCCTGCTCTCCTTTCCTTACAGATCCAGCAGCGCAGGCAGGAGCTGGAGCAGTCGCTGGTTGTACGCAACACCTAGGCGTGCTAGGGAAGCGTGCCGCAGAGGGCCACTCGGCCCTGCCCCGGCCCGTCCCCTCGGGCCTGGCTGTCACCCCCGACACCTTGTGGGCGAGGCAGGGGCTGGATTAAAGGTCATTTACCTGATAACAGCCGTGTGGTCTTTGGCAACTGGGGCGGGAGGAGGATTGAGGGGGGCAGGAAGAGGGCACTGGGTCCCTCAGGGAAGCTCCCCACCCCCTCCCTCAGAGTCTCCTTACTCCCATTTTTCCTAGACCTAAAAACAGTTTGGCAGAAGACACTTTTAATAACATTTTCTTATTTAAAAAAAAAACACAGCGGCGAGCTCTCCCATCTGTCCGTGCATCTTGCCTGCCTCCCCAGGCGGGGCCCAGCAGGGGCTGTGTGTGTGGAGGTGCGGGGCCCCGAGCACGCTAGGTGCTGTTGGCCTGCTCCTGCTCGAACAGGGCCATGGCCAGCTGCGCACGGCCCCCCAGCCCCTCCAGGTTGCTGAGGCGGCAGCGGTGGTAGAGTTCCTCACTGAGCCGAGGGCTGCAGTCCCGCAGGGAGAACTTCTGCACCAGCCCTGGCTCCACGGCCCGGAAAAGGTGGAGCCCTGAGAACCGGAGGAAAACATCCATCACCTCCAGCCCCTCCAGGGCTTCCTCCTCTTCCTGGCCTGCCAGGTCGGCAGCCAGCCGGGCTCGGGCAGCCAGGTAGTCCGCGTTGTAGAAGCAGCCCTCTGCCGAAGCCTGCCGGTCAAACCTGCCCCCTCCGGCAGCCCCCCGGGCAGGGTCCGCACCCGGAGGGGACGGGGGGTCGGGGCCAGCCCCCGAGGGCGGTCTCTGTGGTGCCAGGGCGGGGTTGAACTCCTGGAAGTGGACCGGGAAGAAGGCCTGCCAGCCAGAGATGGCGTTCATGCGGCAGCGGTTGAGGACCTCGGGCCCTGGCCGGGTCCACACGGTGGCGAGGAAGAAGAGCGTGTCCACGGGGTGCTTCTTGGAGACCACGTCCATGAGCCGCACCTGGGAGGGCGCCTCCGCCCGCACAGCGAGCCAGGCCAGCCTCGTCCCGGGGTACCGTCGTTCCAGCTCGGCCGCTGCCGCCTTCACCCCGACGAACGGGTCTGGGGCCCCTCGGCCCCCTTCCCGCGGCCCGTAGACCAGCAACAGGGTGAGTAAGGCGTGCTCTCGGGGCTCCAGGACCCCAGCCGCAAAGGCCTCCAGGAACGCGGGGGCTGCGGCAGCCTCGGCGGCCAGCAGTGGCAGCACCAGCTGCACTCGCGTGGCCTCGGTGACGTAGGGCATGGGCAGGATCTCCACGCGGCTCAACGGCCGCAGCAGGCTGACCCTGCGCGCCAGCGCCCGCCGGTGCCCCCGCTGCGTCACGGCCTCCAGCAGCAGGTCCAGCGTGTACTCCATGCCCCGCGCCGGGTCGAAGCGCCGGTAGCCATTGAGCAGCCGCTGCTTCTGGAATCGCAGGCGGGGCTGGTAGCGCCGGTTCAGCTGCTCCAGGGCCGTCTCCACAGCGTCGCCCACGTCTGCCCTGCTCGCCCCTTGCAAGGGGCACTTGGGGGCCCCGTCTGCGCAGGAGAAGGTGTGCTGCTCTGTGAAGTAGTCCCAGCCCAGCACCTCAAAACGGGAGTGCGGCGTGAAGGGGGCCGGGAGCCCAAGAGGCCAGCTCAGCCCCGCCTCCCCCTCAGGGGTCAGCGCGGTCAGGTTCCGGATCTGAGCCTAGGGCGGGAGGGACGCCCCATTAGCACCTGGCGAGGGAGTCAGGACCCTGGGACGCTCCAGTGTCCTGGGTTCTGAGGTCCATCCTGACTCCATCAACACTCAGTGAGGCCTGGCCTGTCTGTACGGGGCACACAGACCCACCATCCGCACACAGCTGCTGCGGGGAGGAGGACGGGGTGGGCAGAGTGCCGCTGTGGAGGGCAGGGGACCCTGACGTCTGGGGCTCCGCGGCCTTTCTCTTCCTCACTCACAGGACTCACGCTCTCTTCACAGAAGGAGACCTTTGTTTTCACCTGGATCCCACCTCGGACAACCCCCTGCCATCAACTAGAGAATTCTACCTTCTGCCCTTGGGCGTTTTAAGGACAGTGCTAGAAGTCCAGGGACTGCGGGGTTTCAGCGAGGCACTACTGGAGAGGAGAGAAACCCTTCTGGTGCCAAGCCCGCTCCTCAGAGCTCTCCTGAAGATCCTCCCAAGTGAACCCACATCGTGCCAGGAGCTTTCACCCAGAGCACCCGGAGCCCCTTCTCCCTGGGCTGCTTTTCACTGAGGTTCGGTCGGTACAGTCAGCCTCCTTCTGCCTCGCCCCGCCTCCCCTCTTGCTCATCTGTGAGCCAGGATGTCTGAAGCACCCTCTGACCTGCAACCCTGGGACCCCCGCTCACCTGCAGCTGTTCGATCTCGCTGTAGGCCCGCTCCAGCTCCAGAGCACTGAAGCGCTTGTGGAGCCGGTACATGAGGGTTCCCTCGGAGACAGGGTGCACTGCGAAGGCACTCAGGAAAGCTAAGCTTCTCTCCGTCTCGGGGTCCCTATTTTTGGCCAGTTCAAACGAGCGATACTGCTGCCCCTGGAGGACCATGAAACCAATCAGTGCCACACACGGAGGAACTGCCTGGCCCAACTACCCTTGACCGCCCTTGGTGCTCACGCCTGTGACTGCCACTGCCGCCAAGGTGGCAGGAAGGGCATAGGAGCTCATTCTGGGGTCCCCTCAACCTTCGCCTTACTCTCACTGGATTTTGGAAAAGAGAGTGCCCGCTAGGCAACTAGGATGACCTCGTCTCCCAAAGAATCCCGCTGTTTCTCAAAAGAATGAAAGCTGAGAGCCAGCAGAGACGGCCAGGACTCTGGTTGAGGAGGAGGGCCCCTCTGGGATTGTTCCCTCTTCTCCAACCAACAGGGAGGCTCCCGGGCCACCCTCCTCCTCCAGGAGAGTGGTCTCCTCAACGGCACTCCCAGATCACTGGAGACAGCACAGGTGTCGGGCAGAGGGCGAGGGGCCAGACAGGGGGAGACTGGTGAGGAAGGGACACCTTTCAGGCTTGCTCAGAAAGTCCCTGACAAGACGCCACTTTTGACGGCCCTAGGGATCTAAGGCTGCCAGAGGTGGGCAAGGGAGAACAAGAGGGGCAATTAGGGCTGGGGAGGGCACAACGACCTCCCCAGGAGCTGCCGGGAAAGAGCCGGCAGCCCCCCAGCCTCGAGACCAGCCGCTGGTCCCTGCTAATTTGTCAGGGATGGGGACTAACTTGAAAGGGCCTTCACCTGGTGTTGGGAGACACAGCCGATGCCCAGAGAGTCAATGAGGCAGCGGCCGAGCCACTCGTCAGGTCGGGCACTGAGAATGTCTCCACGGCAGCCATCCAGATGTGGCCGCAGCCGAAGCAGGAGGCTCCGGGACAACAGGTAGCCAAAGCCCCCGTGGCAGTACCGGGCCTGCTCGCTGGCGCCAATGAACTCCTCTGCCCGGCCCAGGTACAGGTCCTGGTTGATGCTGAGGTGGCCGGCCAGGGCCGCCAGGCGGGGGGCCTGCACGTACGTGTCGTCCTGCATGATGAAGAACCAGTCGTAGTCGGCCCCAAAGTGCGTGTGAAGATGGCGCAGGGTCTCGGACATGAGCCAGGCTGGCCGTTCGTCCCCGTGAGACACCACCTGCATCCCGGCCAGGGTCCGGGCCCCTCGCTGCCCAGTGAAGTAGAGCAACCGGGGGAAGTGGTGGGCCACCGTGCGGTTCACAGCCACAGCCAGAGTGGACAGCGTGGCCCGGGAAGTCAGGACAGCCACCAGCAACCGCTCGCGAGAGCCCAGCTCCGTCTGGATGTACCGAGTCCTGCGGGGAGACCAGTGTGCCAGGGTCAACTCCCTAATCTTTAGGAACCCAGCGTGTCCAGCGTATACCTCCCCTCAGGAATTAGTGAGTTGGGGATGAGACAAGAATGGGGAGACCTCCTTATCAACACTAATGAGCTACTGGAGAGAGTGTCTACTGAGTAGCTGATGCTGGAACTGATCTCGGGGAGATGGATTAGATGGATTAGATGCAACTCCTGCCCTGCTGAAGAACATCCAACCACTAACTTAACACCAACGGGTGAGGCTTTCTCAGGCCTGAGGAGGAGGAAAAAAAACTGGAACCATGATGGAAAATAAGGCAGAGAACTGCTTCAGGAAGGCTAACGACGATTACCGGTGACCACGGATAGGACGTGGAGGCACGGACTCGGAGCAACCCCGAAGTGGGGATGATGCACACACGTGCACGGTAACTCTCACCTGAGCACCTTCTTGTAGGGCTTGTTGGGATCCCTGTAGTAGGGGACAATCCGGGGTTTGAAGTCTTCGTCGCTTTGGTCAAGCTGAGTTCTTGAGTCTAGACTCTGTGACCCTCCGGCTTCCCCCAGAGCCTCTACGCAGGGATCGTCTCCCTCCCCCTGGATCCAGGACACTCGCAAGAGGCTCAGGCTGCACCCCAGAGACAGCCCTAGGATGAGGGGCAGTGCTGGTCGCAGCAGAGCCAACACTGAGCTCAGCCGCATGGTGGTGGGCCCGGCCATGTGTGTGTCCCAGAGGGCACAGCCTCAGGGATCAATCAGTGACCAACGGACTCTTTCAACAAGGGAGTCTGGGGTCAGTGAGGTCAACGAGAGAACAAGGTTGTGTTTGCTTCTGGGCCCAGGATCCCCAAGAAACTCCTGCCTTGTCTTCCGCTGTCAAGGTGCTGGTTCTGACCCTCAGTCCAAATGGTAGTAAATGTTAGAATCAATTTCACCCACTAATGGTGGGTCCTCTAGTCCAGAAGAGGAAGAAGCAAGACTCAGTCCTGCCAAACCTAACCCCCAAAGAAGGACTACATACATCTGGTGACAGTATCTAAGCAGAGAGATGGCGGCAACTGATAAAGCTGGGGTTAGGGAAAAGCATATTAGCCATCAAAACACCAGCACCCAGCTAGAGGAAACTAACTCCACAGGCCTTTCCCAAAGAGCATCTGGGAGGGGCATACATCTCACTCACTCACTGAAGGGGCTGCTGACCCCTGGGCAGTCACAGAAATGGAGCCCAGGCCTTCCTACTCTCTTCACCCGCGTTAAGGAAACACTCGCGCCAGAGGAACCCTTCCTCCCGGCAGTCAGGAGCCACTGGCACTGCGCACAGAGGTTCTGCCCCACCTAATGAGGTGGAGGGATGTGGTGACTCAGCACGGAGGACAGCCTCAGAGGAGCACAAAAGCTGATGGAGCTGCTGGGCAGGACATTCTTCTCTGAATCCCCGGTGCTGAGAGCCCGAGGCTGCCCACCATCCTCCGAGAAGAGAAAGGAGGCCAGTGACAAGCCACTCTGGCTGTTGTCAAGAGCGATTCGGCGGCTGCCTTTTCCCAAGGCCCCAGGCACCCGAAGCAAATCGAGAGGACAAGCAGCTGGCGCGGGCGGACGGATGCTCGGGTGTCAAGCCCGGCAACTCCCCGCCCCAAGTCTCCCTCTCAGCCGTTACTGACCAGCCTCAGGCCTAAGAAAGGAGGCCCAGAGCGAGCCTGGGCCGTTTGTCTCGCAGCAGAAATAAGAACTGGCTGCGTCACGGGCTATCAGAGGAAGTGGGGCAGGGAGGCTCCGTTCGGGCGACGGGGGGAGAGGGCAAAGACCCCGCTCTCAGGCTCGACCGGGCGGCGGACACCCAGGGGACACCCCGGGGGCCGGCCAAGGGGAGGCCCCTGAGGCCGGGCCGGGGGCGACAGCGGGCCGATGTAAGGGGCGGCCGCCGGCCGGGGTATGCCCGGTCCCAGGGAGCTCCGGGGGGCGAGGACGTGGAGCTGGGACCGGAGCTGGGGTCGCTCCTATCGAGCGACAACCCCTTGCAGGGTTGTGGGGAAGCCGCGAAGGGGAGAACAGACCCCAGGGTTCAGCCGAAGCGCCGGCTCCGCCACCGCAGCCGCTGCCACCTCACAGCCCGGCCCACTCCTTCCTTTTCCGCTAGCTGTCAGTCCCCGTCTCTATGGTGACCGCATCCGGCCGCTCGCTCCGCCTTCGCCCTCTCTATGGTCGTCCCGCCCCGACTCGGCGCCGCTAGCGGGCCGGGGTAGGTGAAGAGCTCATCCCGCCCACCCTCCGCCCTCCTCCGCCCGGAGCCGGCGCGCGTTCCGCAACCCCTATTGTGAGTGGACCCAGCCTGAATCCGAAGATGACCCAGATCTTCAACCTCGACTCCCTTCTACCCTAGGAAAAAACTCTTCTCCCCTTCGATGAGCGCGTTTTCTACCTCCATGGACTACTACTCCCAGCGAGCTTTCCAAACCCCATCACCTATTCAGGTTATTTCAGAAATGTTTGTTGTTTGGTCGATGAGGCGGGCATGATCCCTGCCTTCAGTTAGAGACGGGTATTAAACACACACTGACAAAAAATTAAACATTTAAGTTTAGGTCGAAATTACAAACTGTGCGAAGTACCATTGCAGAAAAGTAAAGACTCTAGTGGAGAAGTGTGGCAGGAAGAATTAGACTCAGGATTTGGGAATGCTGCGATCCAAAATTCAGTACGTTACCCAGGCAGAAAGAGGAAGCCCGGAAAGAGGAAGACTGGCCCAAGAACTGGGAAGGCCAAAGCAGCTAAGGCTGCTGAGTGAGGGGCCAACAGGTTAAGGGAGGCTGGAAGGCAGGTGGGCCTTCAAGCAACTATGCTGGGTTCCCACCCAGGATGGCACATTTCTAGGGAGCAATTTGGAAATGCAGGAAGGCAGTTTTGTTGTCAAACAATTGAGGGGAGAATGCTACATGTACATTGCAAGATTGTATTGCATTAGAATTGTTTTACACAGCTTTCAAATGTCCTACAAAGATTCATTTTAGAGGGGGAAAAATGGTTAAAATCATCCACTTTTTGAGTCTGTTTAATATGTAACAATTAAGTAATTTTGCAGGGTTGTAATGTGTGCTGAATTTTCAAAGAATGTAACTATCATGTAAATGGAAATAAGCCTGTACTTCAGTTTTGTCCCTGAATGTACTTGTTACCATTTTGTAACAAGTAGTGACTACTGATGTTTTCCAGCACAGGGAAGTAACTTTTCTTGTGAAGGATTTCCTTTTCTTCTTCTGTTATCATTACACTGTGATTTTTTGAAATTTATGTATGTAGTTAGGTTGTCACAAACGAAGTTTATTTCAAAAGAGGAAAAGAGGTGTTAACTTGAAAAGTTCCTTATTAAAAGAGAACATTGGGGCTGGTAGAGTCAGGAACCCATTCTAGGAGGCAAGTAGGATGGAACACAGCAGCACGGCTCCCCTTCACTGTTTTGGTCTTACTCTCAGATTGCTGCAATTTGGTCTCCCCTCAGCAACTGGCACATGGTAGGTGGTAAATGGTTTTTACCCTCCAGACCAGCACTGTCCATTAGAAATACAATGTGAGCCGTATATGTAAACTTTAAATATTCTGGGGCTATGCTGTTTAGTTGCTCAGTCATATCCGACTCTTTGTGGCCCCTTGGACTGTAGCCCATTAGGCTCCTCTGTCCATGGACTTTCCCAGGCAAGAATACTGGAGTAGGTTGCCATTTCCTACTAGGAGTGGGATTGCTGGATCATATAGCAACTGTATTTTTAGTTTTTTAAGGAACCTCCATACTGTTCTCCATAGGAGCTGCAATGGTTTACATTCCTACCAACACTGTAGGAGGGCTCCTTTTTTTCCACATGCCCTCCAGAGTTTAATTATTTGTAGATTTTTTTTGATGATGGCCATGCTGACAGGTGTGAAGTGCTACCTCATTGTATCATTTCTCTAATAATTAGTGATGTTAAACTTCTTTTCATGTGGCCACATTTCTTTTTTAAAAAAAGCAAAGAAAAAAAATAAAAATAAAAAAGCAAAGAAACAGGTGGAATTAATTTTAATATTTTATATTAAATATATCCCAAATATTAACATTTGACCACGTTGTTGTTCAGTTGCTCAGTCATGTCCAACTCTTTGAGACTCCATGGACTGCAGCACGCCGTGCTTCCCTGTCCTTTACCATCTCCTGGAGCCTGCTCAAACTCATGTCCATTGAGTTGGTGATGCTATCCAAGCATCTCATCTTCTTGTCCCCTTCTCCTCCTGCCTCCAATCTTTCCTAGCATCAGGGTCTTTTCCAGTGAGTCAGCTCTTGGCATCAGGTGGCCAAAGTATTGGAGCTTCAGCTTCAGCATCAGTCCTTCCAATGAATATTTAGGATTGATTTCCTTTTGGATTGACTGGTTTGATCTCCTTTCTGTCCAAGGGACTCTCAAGAGTCTTTTTCCAATGCCACAATTTGAAGGCATCAAGTCTTTGGCACTCAGCCTTCTTTATGGTCCAACTCTCACATCCATACATGACTGGGGGAAAACCATAGCTTTGACTAGACAGACCTTTGTCAGCAAAGTAATCTTTGCTTTTTAATATGCTGTCTAGGTTGGTCATAGCTT
This sequence comes from Oryx dammah, assembly GCF_014754425.2. Lineage (NCBI taxonomy): Eukaryota > Metazoa > Chordata > Mammalia > Artiodactyla > Bovidae > Oryx > Oryx dammah. The sequence continues at coordinate 113,662,943 of NW_024070202.1, read as the reverse complement.
TTCTTCTAAGCAGGAGAAATTTCATGGCTGCAGTCAGCATCTGCAGTGATTTGGAGCCCAAGAAAATAAAGTCTCTCCCTGTTTCCCCATCTATTTGCCATGAAGTGATGGGACCAGATGCCGTGACCTTAGTATTTTGAATGTTGAGTTTTAAGCCAGCTTTTTCACTCTCCCCTTTCACTTTCATCAAGAGAGAGGCTCATTAGTTCCTCTTCACTTTCTGCCATAAGGGTGGTGTCATCTGCATATCTGAGGTTATTGATATTTCTCTCATCCGCCTTGATTCCTGCTTGTGTTTCACCCAGTCTGGCATTTCCCATGATATACTCTGCATATAGAGTAATCAATATAAAAATTGAGATATTTTAATCTTTTTCCTAACCACATGCAATCTTCAAAATCACCCCCACCTCATGCATATTTCATACTTACATACTTAGTTCAGACTAGCCACATTTCAAGGGCTCCATAGCCACATCTGGCTAGAGGCTACCACATTGAACAGCAAAGTTCGAGACCTTTCTCAGTTACTAAGTTTCTAGGTAACTCTGGGTGAAACATTTCCTCCCTTGGGTCTCAGTTTCTTTGTAGTTTAAATGAAGAGGCTGGATGCTGCTTCCTGTTTCAGCACTGACCTTTGGTGATTTTCATATTTAGCCAGGCCTTTTCTCCTCTGATCTCTCTCCCTCTTATTTCCCCATTTCTTTCCTCTTCAAATCCTAAAAGATGATGCTGTTTAAGTGCTGCACTCAATATGCCAGCAAATTTGGAAAACTCAGCAGTGGTCACAGGACTGGAAAAGGTCAGTTTTGATTCCAATCCCAAAGAAAGGCAATGCCAGACAATGTTCAAACTGCTGCACAATTGCACTCATCTCACATGCTAGCAAAGTAATGCTCAAAATTCTCCAAGCCAGGCTTCAACAGTATGTGAACCGAGAACTTCCAGATGTTCAAGCTGGATTTAGAAAAGGCAGAGGTACCAGAGATCAACATCCACTGGATCATCAAAAAAAAACGAGAGTTCCAGAAAAACATCTACTTCTGCTTTATTGACTACACCAAAGCCTTTGACTGTGTGGATCACAACAAACTGTGGAAAATTCCTGAAGAGATGGGAATACCAGACCACCTTACCTGCCTCTTAAGAAATCTGTATGTAGGTCAAGAAGCAACAGTTAGAACTGGACATGGAACAACGGACTGATTCCAAACTGGGAAAAGAGTATGTCAAGGCTGTATATTGTCACCCTGCTTATTTAATTTATATACAGTGTACATCACGTGAAATGCTGGACTGGATGAAGCACAAGTGAAAAGGAACTAAAGAGCCTCTCTCTTGAGATGAAAGTGAAAGAGGAGAGTGAGAAAGTTGGCTTCACCTCAACATTCAAAAAACTAAGGTCATGGCATCTGGTCCCATCACTTCATGGCAAATAGACGGGGAAACAATGGAAACAGGGAGAGACTTTATTTTCTTGGGCTCCAAAACCACTGCAGATGGTGACTGCAGCCATGAAATTTCTTCTCCTTGGAAGAAAAGCTATGACCAACCTAGACAGCATATTAAAAAGCAAAGATTACTTTGCTGACAAAGGTCTGTCTAGTCAAAGCTATGGTTTCCCCCCTAGTCATGTATGGATGTGAGAGTTGGACCATAAAGAAGGCTGAGTGCCAAAGACTTGATGCCTTCAAATTGTGGCATTGGAAAAAGACTCTTGAGAGTCCCTTGGACAGAAAGGAGATCAAACCAGTCAATCCCAAAGGAAATCAATCCTAAATATTCATTGGAAGGACTGATGCTGAAGCTGAAGCTCCAATACTTTGGCCACCTGATGCCAAGAGCTGACTCACTGGAAAAGACCCTGATGCTGGGAAAGAATGAGGGCAGGAGGAGAAGGGAACAACAGAGGACGAGATCTTTGCATGTTGGACATGACTGACTGAACGGAACTGAACTTTTCCTTCATGCCCAGGTCTGTCCCCTGCAAGAGATCTAAACCCTGGATGAGAATGGCAGAACTTCTAACTTTTCTAAGTCACTCTTACTGTGCTGGAGGAGATTTTGCCCAGCAACTGTTTATTTATGGGAAATCATGGATGTGATTGGTTGGTCTGCAGGTAGATTTAGTAACTCGTTAGTCCTTGCCATCCCAAGTCACTTTACAGAGCTGGAGTGGTTCCTAGTACCAGAAGATTTGAGCTTCAAACACTGGTACTGTTTCCTACCAGCAGTGTTATTTTTTTAATAGCGCTGTGCCTTTATTTCCAATCTGTAAAATTGTATTTATACCCACTTTAGAGTCTGTTGGGGGAATTAAATTTGATGGTATAAATGAAGGAGTATAATTATGTTAGTTATCTGTAACCTGAAACCTGCCTGTGACCAGGCATTTTAATGAGGTTGGAAGAGGCAGGCATATTGTAAACCTCCCAGGAGGCTAGGTGCTTGCATGAGTAATTTTATGTGAACCACAATCATATACAACTTCCTTGTTTCATAAAGAAGGGCACTGCAAGCAGTTAACTACTGTCTGTATATCTCTACCTAGAACAATGCTTTGGCCCGTATGGCACTTATTACCTACATGTCATGATCTGTTTCCTTTTTAAATTTTTCATCTTGTCGGTTGAAAAAAAAAAAAAAAGCACAATGTGAGAGTTGTGAGTTAAGTTTTATTTGGGGGCCTAATGAGAACTATAGCCCAGGAGACAGCCTTTCAGATAGCTCTGAGAAACTACTCTGAAGAAGTAGCAGAGAGGTGAGTATATATATGATTGGTGGCTGGTGGAAGTGGTGGGGGGAGGGGTATGTGCAGTCAAACACATTTTGGCAGAAGGTTGTTCCTAGCCTCAAAGAGCAGATGTCTCTACTTTTTTAGACATGAGAAGATGCAAGAAACTGGGCTCATAAAATCTTCCCCAGAAAATATCTGAAGGTCTGTTTTGTCAATTTTCCCCAGAGCACAGAGTGCCTCTTTCCTGATCTCTGTCCTGAACTCTTTTCAAGGTGTGTGGAAGCTCCATGACTGCAGTAGCTAGTGACCTCATCGTTCTAAAACCGGATGGTGAGCAGTAACTTTTAGTTGGCATTCTTAACTGTGAGTTCCTTGAGACCAGAGAATGACGTACCACCGTTGCAACTCTAGTATCTAGCTCTGAGTCACACGTTGGTGAGGGTTAGTCTAGGAAAAGGCATGCTTAAAGGCAAGAGGTGTGAAATGGCATGGCTTACCTCAGAAACGCAAGTAATTAGATTCTACTGGAGCATCAAGTTTGAGAAGGAAAACTAATCCTATGAGGAAATGAAGTGAGCTCACTTTTTTTTTTAAAGGGTCGGGGGTCTACTTTTGGATCAGGTGCTTCCCTTAAGCCAAGGAACAAACTGAGATTTGCAGTTTCCAGTGCCGGAAATAACAGCTTGCTCTGCTCCCTCTAGCCGTGTCCCTGTGGGAGGCACTACTGATCAGAAACCTGGAGAAGTATTTGATAGACTACAGATTTAGGATTTGCTTACTGCAGGCTATGAGAAGTCCGTGAGGGGTTTTAAACTATGAAAAGTAACGAGGGGAAAGGAAGAAAAAAAAAAAAAAAACTAACGGGCAAGTGACGTTATAAAGGTAAACTCCTAAGTCTGGATTTTCACTTCAGGGCTCTTCCCATCAAACTTACTGGCTTTGGATGGAAAGTTAACAAGTTCTGCAGTGGATAAGCAGAGCAGCGACGATTCAGGAACAACGCTCGGCACAGTCTAAAGTTTGGTTATCACTGGACCAGCCTCTAAAGCTTCGGTTTCACGGAACGAGGACGCCTTTCCTTCACGGAGGGATAATTCTGTTCTTCGCATCCTCTTGGAAGCGACGAGCGTTTTCCCGGCCCTCTCTCACCGGTCGGCTCATCCTTCCTCCTCCTCCTCCTCCCCGTCCCGCCCCCCGCCATTGTTTCAACCCATTGCTGCCTGACGCCTGCTGGGAAGTGTAGTAGCTCTCTCTGCTGTCTGAGCCGGTTTGGCGGCCCTGTTGAAGCCGGTAGCTCCGCATAACCCCTCAGCTATTCCAGAGGCAGGGGAGCCGGGGACGGCGCAGCCGCTCCTCTGAGGAGCAAGACTGGGACTCACCGCTTCCGGCGCCCGAAGCGGACCGCTAGCAGAGAGGGCTCTGGGACTCCAGTCCCCCTCAGCCGCGCGCATCGTGATGACGTCACTGCGGCCCGCGAGGCCCCTGGGATCCGCGGTAGTTCTCGAGGAGCGGGTCTCAGGTTCGGCAGCGGTGGCCGGAGGACGACACTTCCCAGGAGTCTGCGCGGCGGCGCGACGAGAGCCGCGCGAGGCCGTGATTGGCTGGTGAGCCGGCCGCACGCGGAGGAGCTCAAGAAGCCGCTCTGTTGCGACAGAGGCCGAGCGGCGAGGCCCAGTGAGTTGGGGGAAGGGGCGCTAGGAGGAGGCGGGGGCGGGGGAGGGTGCCGGCCGGTGAGGGGGTGAGGCGGAGGGGGGGACTAGAAGAGGGAGGAGGGACTGGGCTGGGATGGAGGCGACTGCAAGGGAGGAGAAGGAGCCAAGAGAGAGAAGCTGACGGGCGGAGGCTGGGGGAGACTCGGAGGGGTGGTGGTGGGTGGCGAATGAAGAGACTCCGGGGGGTACCCACAACGGGGGGTGGGGGGGAAGACGAGGGCGCCCCGGGGACAAGCTGGACTCGGCGGCCGGGTGGTGTGGAGGGGAAAGACGGGGAGGAGGCCTGAGGTAGACGGGAGGGAGGAAGCCCGGGAAAGTGAGGCGGCCGGCCAGAGCGTGGAGCGCCAAGTTGTGGGGAAACTGGAGACCGGGTACCTGTGCCGAGGGGCAGAACCCGGTCCCTCAAGTGGAGGCCCGGAAAGGAGGAGCGTCTCCAGAGCGAGGCCGTGGGGATTGGTGGACAAAGCCCCGAAGGAAGAGCTGGTGAGATGGGAAGAGCGGCAGAGAAGTCGAACTGGCTGGAGACATCCTGACAAAAGTTGGAAGCGACTTTAGGCTTGGGCGGAGCTGGGTACCAGAAGCTTGCTAGGGCATTCCTGAGACGGATGGAGCACAAGGCCCAGGCACTGTGCGGAAGTTTAGAATTTGGGGGTGTTTGCCTTCCTTCAGGCTTTCTGGAAGAACAGTAACGGTTTCCCTGTGGTTCATCACCATGCCCTCCGACCTGGCTAAGAAGAAGGCAGCCAAAAAGAAGGAAGCTGCCAAAGCCCGGCAGCGGCCCAGAAAAGGACATGAAGAAAACGGAGATGCCATCACAGAGCCACAGGTGGCAGAGGAGAGAAATGAGGAGGCCAATGGCCAAGAGACCACAGGTGAATAGAGGGAGAGGTGGGTTCCTGGGATGGTTGCTGGGACCCAGTGGATGCCCCTGCTGGAATCTGAGTCGGGATGCTAGAGGTGCCAGAGAGTGTATCTGGTGCCACAGACTTTTCATGATGAACCAAACCAGTAGGGTTGGAGTTTGATCAAGGAAACTGAACACAGTTCTCACATACACAGTGGCAAGCAAATATGAGTTTTTGTGCTGCCTTGCTGCCCTGTCTTCTAGATTTGGTGGTCAGTTCCCTGCCCCTTTCTGAATTTTCATTTCTACACATGGAGGCAGTGTGCCAGGCTGTTAGCCACCTGATACCCTTGTCCTCCTGAGGCAGTGGCTGTACCAATAAGAGGGAAACATATGAATTGTTTTATGGGTTTTTCCTGGGAAAGAGATGTGTTTCTGTTACAAGCACTTCTCAAGTATTAGACACGAGATCACTGAATACTGAGGCACTATAAGCATGGGCTTTCCTCTGATAACTTGCAGTCTAGATGGGGAAACAGGGAAGTGTGTGATAAAGAATATTCCAGGCTCTTGGCTGTCTATGCCAGCCTTTTTCTTGCCCCTAAAAGCTCTCTAAACAGGCCTTCTGTATTGTCTACTGTTGCCCCTTGAATAGTCATCACGTTTCTGTCCACTTACAAATTGAGATTCTTATACTCTAATTTTTGTACTAGCTACATTTGACATTTCTCTTAGGGCCCAGCTCAAGGTGGTAAAATCTTTCCCTGTCAAGCCTGATCTCAATAATACTGCTATTCACTATATCCTTGTACTGTCTATCCAGGGCTTCCCTGTGGCTCAGATGGTAAAGAATCTGCCTGCAATGCAGGAAACCCAGGTTTAGTCCCTGGGTTGAGAAGATCCTTGGAGAAGGAATGGCAGCCCACTCCAGTATTCTTGCCTGGAGAATCCCATGGACAGAGGAGCCTGGTGGGCTACAGTCCATGGGGTCACAGAGTCGGACACAACTGAGCGTGTGCGTGCACACAAACACACTATCTCTAGGGTTGCTTTTTCTTTGGCCGGTACCACACGGCATATGGAATCGTAGTTCCTAGACTAGGGGATTCAACCCATGCCCCCTGCAGAGGAAGTAAGGAGTCCCAACCACTGAACCTCCAGGGGAGTCGTCCCAGTGTTACCTTCATTGTATCTGTCTCTCCATCTGAATTGTTTGATCTTTGAGTGCAGGGACTGTGTCTTGGGTAATACTTCTTTTTTTGCATGATTATCCTTGCAGACAGAGATACTAGGTAAAGTTACAAGAGGAGAGAATTATTCATGCAAGTTGCAATAGAGAGACAGGAATTCCAAAAAAAAAAAAAAAAACAGGGTTTAAAATGATTTCGAGGAGAGAGCTAAATGATAGGAATTGTCTCCAAAATAAGAATTATGAGGGAGGACTAGTGTAGTCAACTCAGGCAGTTTTCTTCCTGGTCAGGATAGTGGAGAGATGGGAAGGTAAGAATGGTGGAAGGGAACGAGTAGACTGAATTGTGATCTGTGAAGTAGGGTTCCCTCTAGGCTCTCAGGAACAGGGGTTAACCCTCAATTCTGTAGTACTTTCTGGACGAGTTGGAAAAGTAGATAACCGAATCCCACTTTGAGACTCTTGTCCACAGTTCCCATTACAAACTTCTTTGCCTTTCTCCCTAGAAAACCAGAATTTGTCAGGGCAAACCCAGCTGTACCACCCCTAACTCAGTAGGGAGCTTTGGGTTTCACCCTGCTTCCTCAGGGAGCTACTGTTCTAAAATATAAAATCTGGGTTTTTTCCCAGCGTTCTCTCTGAAAATATTTCTTATTGCCAGGACCCAGGGTTGTTTCTGCTTTCATAACTAATGGATCATCTGTCCTCTCTCACAAGACTGGGTCTGCTCTCTTCTCTGACTTTGGAATTACTTAATTCTCCAACCTGGTAGTCACCATTGCTATATGGTCTTCTTTAGGTAGTGAGATATGGAAAGATCAAGAAATATCAAAGAAAGTGACTTCTGACAAACTACTCAGCCTTTCGAATGTGAGACTCTTTAGGATGGGTACTGGAGTTCATCTGGTCCCCTTGTTTGGGAAATGAATAGAAAGGGGCTGCTTGTGAAGTCTACAGTATTCCTTTTAGTTTATTCCAGAATCCTTTCTCCATTTATTCAGTGCTGTTCACTTAAATTTTGAGCCTGTTTTCTAGGATGCTATAGGCCAAGAGTGAGGTATAAGTCTTACTTTTAAAGCTCAAGAGATGACTTAGGCCATAGATGCTATAAAGTGGAAAAGTCAAGTCACTCACAGTTGTGTTTGACTCTTTGCAACCCCATGGACTGTAGCCTATCAGGTTCCTCCATCCATGGAATTTTCCAGGCAAGAGTACTTGAGTGGGTTGCCATTTCCTTCTCCAATAAACTGGTAAAGATCAAGAGAAAAGTTGTATAGCTGTGTCTCAGTGTCTGCTGGGGGTTGGTCCCAGGATCCCTGTGGATACCAGAATCCACAGATGCTCAAGACTGTCACATAGAATGGTGTATGTAGTCTTTGCATATAACCTGGCACATCTCTAAATTACTTACTGTACCTAATACAACATAAATACAAGAAATAGTTGCCAGTGTGTGGCAAATTCAAGTTTTACTATTTGGAACTTTCTGGAGTGTTTTTTTTAATCCACTTTTGGATTAAACATGATTTTGGATGCAGAACTGTGGATACAGAGGGTTGGCTGTGTAGCTTTCCTTTAATTTTGATCTTCTTGCCTGAGCACATGGAGATACAGTCCAGAGATCGGCAAACTTTTTTCTGTAAAGATCCAGATAGTGAATATTTGCAGCTCTGTGGGCCATATGGTCTCTGATGCAGCTGTTCAGCTTTGCCATTGTGGTGGAAAGCAGCCATAGACAACATGAAAATGTTGGGTGTGACTGTCTCCCAGTAAAACTTTATTTACAAAAGCAGGCAGCTGGCCAAATGTGGCCAGCTTTTTTTGTAGGCCACCCCCTCCCAGGCTAAGAATGTTTTTTACATTTTTTAAGTGGTTATGTTTCAAATGGTAATGGATATACCTACGTATAGTTGTGATTTTGCTACTAGGGCTATAACCCTAAAATACTTACCATCTGGCCCTTTAAGAAAAAGTTTACTAACTCCTAATCTAGATCATAAACTTCTCTCTACACTGTCTTCTCAAGATCTGTAACAAGGATTGGCACAAAATGGGGCTGTGAGAAGCCTGGTGACTCAACTGTGTAGAAAGGAGACTTTTTAAATTCCTCTCCTCCATCAGAACTGCCCTGGAACCCTCTGTATTTTCTCGTACTGGTCCCTTCCAGGCAGTATAGCTTCTTGGAATTAGCACCTGGAAGCTCTCTAGATTGTAGAGGAAGAGAACTGCACCTCTGTAGCATCTGCTTTCTCTGGGGCATTGATACTAATTTGGGGGCTTCCCTGATAGCTCAGTGCTAAAGAATCCGCCTGCCCATGAAAAAGACACGGGTTCGATTCCTGGGTTGGAAAGATCCCCTGGAGAAGGAAATGGCAACCACTGCAGTATTCTTGCCTGGGAAATCCCATGGACGGAGGAGCCTGGCGGACTACAGTCCATGGGGTCACAAAGAGTGAGACATGACCCAGTGACTGAACAATGACAGCTAGTTCTTTAATACACACTCATGGAGGACGATTTGGAGTTCTGGCCATTGCTACCGTGCATCATATCATCTAAGAACAAGAGGTTAGAATTAAAAGGACAAGTTGTGAAGTAAAAAATGTCCACGAAAGCAGGATACCAGGGCCGAACTACATGTAGTGTAGACCTTGTTAAAGCTTGTGAAACACCTGAGTCAGCTCAACCTGATCTTGAACCCTGTTCCTTCAGGACATGCCTCATTCAGCCTTTGGATTTTTATGTGTTAATATATGGTAACTTAAAGAAGAGCAAAAGCCACAAATGCCCAAGCAGGGGCCTGAGCCCTCAAGCCCTCACAGTAAAAGTCTGATGCCCTTCTGACTGAGCCACCCAGATGCCCCAAGACGTGCCTTTTTGTGTAAGAGCTTAGCGTGTCTTACAGCCCTCTTCCCAGATTGCTTTTCTTTTCTGTCCCCAGAAGTGGATTTGCTGACCAAGGAGCTGGAGGACTTCGAAATGAAGAAAGCTGCTGCTCGAGCCGTCACTGGCGTCCTTGCCTCTCACCCCAACAGTACCGATGCCCACATCATCAACCTCTCCCTCACCTTCCATGGTCAAGAGCTGCTCAGTGACACCAAACTGGAATTAAACTCGGGCCGTCGCTATGGCCTCATCGGCTTGAATGGAATTGGTGAGGCCCTTGGAAAGCAAGGTGGGAGGTATCTCTCCTTGGCTCATCTGTTGCTCAGCAAGTGTTTCCTTAGCACCAGCTGTGTACAGATATGCTCACCATACAGAGTAGTCATGTGATAAGTACCATGTGAGTCGCTGCAGGCAGTAGGTGCTGGAGAAGTGGGTAGGAGCAGGTGGGAGTGGTGTGTGAAGCGTCTGTAGGCGCACAGACTTCACATAAGAGGGCTGGGACAGGACGTGGCAGAGCCGTGTCCCATGGAGGGGGCAGTCATAGGCTTTGAATGAACGAAAGGAAAGAAAGGACTCAATAAACGGGAAGGTCTTGGTTTGACTGGGAAATACTGATGGTGGGAGAAGGGGATGACAAAGGATGAGATGGTAGGATGGCATCACTGACGCAATGGACATGAGTTGGGTGGGATCCGGGAGTTGGTGATGGACAGGCGAGCCTGGCGTGCTGCAGTCCATGGGGTTGCAAAGAGTCGGACATGACTGAGCGACTGAACTGACTTGGTTTGACTGGAGTGGAGGGACTGATGTAGGGCAATGACAGGCAGAGCTGTGCTGAGCGTCCCCTTTTCTGCATGTTTGTTGCCTGCCCCTCTCAGGAAAGTCCATGCTGCTCTCTGCTATTGGGAAACGCGAAGTGCCCATCCCCGAGCACATTGACATCTACCATCTGACTCGGGAGATGCCCCCTAGTGACAAGACGCCCCTGCAGTGTGTGATGGAAGTGGACACGGAGCGGGCCATGCTGGAGAGGGAAGCTGAGCGGCTGGCTCACGAGGATGGTAGGGCTCCGGACCCAGGGGCGTGGGGTGGCTTCCCCCCGGGAAAGGCCCCGGGAGCCTCACTGGCCACGCACAATCCACAGCGGAGTGTGAGAAGCTCTTAGAGCTCTATGAGCGGCTGGAGGAGCTGGATGCTGACAAGGCGGAGATGAGAGCCTCGCGGATCTTGCACGGACTGGGTTTCACGCCCGCCATGCAACGCAAGAAGCTCAAAGACTTCAGTGGGGGCTGGAGGATGCGGGTTGCCCTCGCCAGGTGCGTCTCCCCGACCTCTGCCCTCCGTGGCACCCTGTCTCTTCTCAGGGTTGAGTGCTCTCTCCCACAGAACTGTTTAGAACAGGGGTCGGTGGTCAGTCCGTGCCAGATACTGACAGTGTGGAGGGGAGAGGGTGATGTACATGAGCTAAGGAGTGAGCTTCCTGACCCACGTGGTCCCTGTTGGACTTCAGCACCATGTTCAGGAATCCTAGGACCAGCTCTAGGTAAATGAGAGGCTAGGTCTGTCTCTTTCCTCTTGACTCCTCTCCCCTCCCTGCTTTTTGGGCTTCAGCCTTTCTAATTCTTGTTGTATAAAGATAAATTGTTAGGCAGCTGCTAGGATATCTGTCCTTCTTGCTCTCTCTTGACCTGACCCAGAACTAGTTTCTGTAGGCCGTCATTTCTGCACTGATCCCTCAAGAAGTCCCCAGTCACATAAGTGGTTCCTTCCCCAACCCATCTCTGTGCAGAGCCTTCGGGAGGCTTGATACACTGCTTCAGCAAGGCTGCATGAGTGTGCCCTGGAACATAAGAGCCTTGGTTTCACTTGCCGGCAAGGAGTTGTAGCCTCAGATTCACTAGGGAGCTTTTACACACACAGATTTCCTGGCCTCTTCACAGCTGTGCTGGAGTCAGACGTCCGGAAACCTGGTTTCTAAAAAGCGCTGCAGATGTGACCGCAGGGGTGGGACCAGCGCTGTCCTCTTGTTCCTCCTGTCTTGAGATGCCATCTAAGAAAAGAACATTCTTGGGCCTCTTTGTTAGAGTCTAACAAACCCACCAGTTAGGTTTCACCTGAATGCTTTTTAGCAGTGTACTTTTTCTGTATCCTTTTGTGTATCCCAATGGTCACCAACCTTAGTGTAAAAGACTTATAGACTCATAACGAGCTTTTACAGCCTTATGTCTGAGCTACATCTTCCCTCTGCTTCTCAGTTCTGTTTTCTGCTCTTTAACCCCCACCCTTCATCTCTGGTTTCTCTCCTGCTTCTCACCTTTTGTCTGAGGTGTAGACCCTAGAGTTGATTTCAGGACTCAGTGCAGGCCTGACCAGAGCAGCAGGTAGCAGGCAGGCCATCCCCTCCTATGTAGCGCGTGGTAGACTGAAGTGGTTCTGTCTCCTTTCCTGTCTTCAGAGCCCTCTTCATTCGACCCTTCATGCTGCTCCTGGATGAGCCCACCAACCACCTGGACCTCGATGCTTGTGTGTGGTTGGAAGAAGAGCTAAAGACGTAAGAGACGGGGCTGGGGAGATGGGGCAGGTCCTCAGGGAGGGGCTGAGCAGAGTCCAGGGGAGACCCACAGTGATACTAGAGCAGTGAGCAATGGAGCGAAGTGAGGCTAGAGGGAAGACCAGACTGAAAAGGTGATGACCACCTTTGTTCTTGTTTAGTCGCTCAGTCGTGTCCAACTCGTTATGACTCCATGGACTCTAGCCCGCCAGGCTCGTCTGTCCGTGGGATTCTCTAGACAGGAATACTGGAGTGGGTTGCCATTTTTTTCTCTAGAGGATCTTGCCCACCCAGGGATCAAATCCATGTCTCTTGCATTGCAGGCTGGTTCTATACTGCTCAGCCACCAGCAAAGCCCAGTAACCACCTTTAGGGCAGGCCATTTTGTTAGCTTTTGTTTAGTTTGAAATATATGAATTTTTTTGTTTTATTTTTTTGTTTTTTTCCTATTATTTAAAATATAACATCTTTATTAAAGATAATATTTTTTCTTAATTGTATTTATATCATATTAAACAGAGATCCTTATATAAGATCATGATGCAGTGACAGAGAAAAATAGCCCATATGGCCGTGGTCCTTTGCTTGAGAGCCAGATAACCTGGAAAGTTGCCAGGTAACCTGGAAAGTTGCCTTCTAGAAGAAGCTTTTCATGGTCTCTGCAGTGACCTCGTACCTTCTTTATAAAAAGGAGTGGTTTAGTCGCTAAGTCATGTCTGACTCTTGTGACCCCATGGACTGTAGCCTGCCAGGTTTCTCTGCCCATGGGATTCTCCACCCAAGAATACTGGAGTGAGTTACCATTTCCTTCTCCAAGGCATCTTCCCAACCTAGGAATTGAACCTGGGTCTACTGCATCGCAGGCAAATTCTTTACCAACTGAGCTATGAAAGAAGTAATATGAAAAGGAGAGCCCGGTGATTTTTACTATACCCATTCCAATTTGCACTGGCTTTAAAGTTTATGGGTGCACACTTTTGATTTTACCATCACTATTACTGCCATCTCCACTCCATTCTTTTGAAAGTTAGAACAAAAGTTTGAGGAATTTCGACTGCCTCACCACACTTTGAAAAATGTCTAGTGTCCTTACACATAGATTGAGCACTGGCAGCTTAAGTGGAGAGAGCTGGGAATTTGCCAGGAAATTTAAAGGACGCTCAGGCATAAAGGTGGGAAAGGATGAAGGTTTTCTGGGCCCGACGTTCAGCTCCCCTGTTGTGAACTGTCTACCTTGTTGAGCTCCTCCCTGATTGGTTCTCTGGCTTTGCAGTTTTAAGCGCATCTTGGTCCTCGTCTCCCATTCCCAGGACTTCCTGAATGGTGTCTGTACCAACATCATTCACATGCACAACAAGAAGCTGAAGTATTACACGGTGAGTGGGCTCCAGCTTCTCCACAGCACCCTCTGTGCTTACCGATTCCATGAAGTTCTCCTTTGAAAAAAACTGACTTAGCAACCCTTTTCTACCTCTTGCTATAAAAAGATGTGGACAGGGAGTTCTGCAGCCTGTTTTATTTTAGTCCTAAAGTAATTGCTTTCAGGCCATAGGCCACAGATTGGCAGCCTGTGCACGGGGTGTATGTTTGCCTTATGCAGAGAGGCTGCCTCTTCATGGTGCCCAGGCAGGCCTTGCTGCCCTCTGCCTTCTTGAGTAGCTGCTTATGAAAAATAGAATTCCTCTTTATTCATAGTAGTACTCACCAGAGGAGTATTAATAGTTCTTACATAGTTTTTCAGAAATTTCACATGTACTTACAAGCATTTGTAAAAAATTTTATGTACGCATACCACGATTCTGTCGGTTGAGTTTAAATTTTAATATGTCTTGCAAGCTTTCCATATGAGTATATTTAAATTGTCCCCCCCCTTTTTTTTCCAGTGACTGCATGGTATTCCATTGAGTGGCTGTCCTGTAACTTACTTGTCAGACTCTTTGATGGGTGTTTAGCTTGAGTCTGGGTGTTTGCAGACAGACCCCATGGTAGTCCATAGTGCAGGGTTTGCTAGGTCCTAAATCTGACTGGTCTGGTGTCTTCCCACCTGGAGGCAGTTCTTGTGGCCTGCCTGGGGCTTCAGCCTCTCCAGGTGGGGAGGGGATGCACGTGCCCTTGGAAGGCTGTGAGCCTCTTGATGATCAGTACGATAGTAGTTTTCAGGGCTCCTGCCTGGGCTGTGGGTGTCTTTATGGCTAACCCAAGGATTTAGTCTGAAGCCCTGCTCTAGGAAGGAGAGGCACACAGTTTGAAAAGACCTCAGCTTCTAGATTCAGATATGCTGGTTTTTTGTTTTTAATATTTATTTATTTGACTGTGTTGGGTCTTAGTTGCAGCATGTGGGATCTAGTTCCCTAATGATGGATCGAACCCGGGCCACCTGCATTAGGAGCTCAGAGTCTTAACCGCTGGACCAGCGGGGAAGTCCCAGAATATGTTTCTTTAATGCACTTCCTATTTCCCCGCTGCACCACCTCATAGCCAGGGTCAAGTCAGGTGCCATCTTGAACACCCCCTGAGTGAGGACCCAGGGCCAAGGCCAACGCTGCCCATCTCACCCGGTGCGTCTTCCTGCAGGGTAATTATGATCAGTATGTGAAGACACGGCTGGAGCTGGAAGAGAACCAGATGAAGAGGTTTCACTGGGAGCAGGATCAGATCGCACACATGAAGGTAGGGCCGTGATCTCCTCCTCCGAGAGAGCTGACGGAAGGTGTCTCGGGAGGTGAGGGGGCTAGAGAAGTCCTTTACCCTCTTTTCAGATGAATCGTGGGGTACCTGCCCACACGCAAGCCCCTTCTCTGCACTCTTTCAGAACTACATTGCTAGGTTTGGTCATGGCAGTGCTAAGCTGGCCCGGCAGGCCCAGAGCAAGGAGAAGACGCTACAGAAAATGATGGCATCAGGACTGACAGAGAGGGTTGTGAGCGACAAGGTAGGGTCTGGTTGGGTGGAATTATGCAGCCTAAGGTGAGGTGGATAAGGAAGGACCTGACTTGATAAACACCTCTTTATCCTCTTCCTAGACGCTGTCATTTTATTTCCCACCATGTGGCAAGATCCCTCCACCTGTTATTATGGTGCAGAATGTCAGCTTCAAGTATACAAAAGATGGGGTGAGTACTTGGGTGTGGTTGGGAGACTGGGTTACATTGTACAAGGTGTCAGCTGGCGAGAAGAGTGTCCTGTTTGCTGACCGCATCTGCTAACCCTTGTGGTGCTGGGGAGTTTTCCGGCCTGGCAGCCTGGGTTGCCTCACTGAGAGCCTTAGAGGAGTGGGGGTCCCCTTCAAGTACTTGGAGGGGACATTGCTCAGCCACGTTGGTGGGTCAGGGCAGTGGGTAGGGGCTGCCATGGGAGCCTCCTTCCCCCTCATTCCCACCGCCTCTAGTGGTGACTGGGGGCTCAGCGCAATTGCTCTGCCAGTTGGATTGATCACCCTACCCCTGGGTCTGTTTCTCTCCCCTGCCCACCTCAGCCTTGCATCTACAACAATCTAGAGTTCGGTATCGATCTCGACACCCGAGTGGCTCTGGTGGGGCCCAATGGAGCAGGGAAGTCAACTCTTCTGAAGCTGCTAACTGGAGAGGTATGGTGCCAACTGGGGGCATGGGACTCCATGATGCTAGTGTGTCAGGGTTGGGGGGCAGCATGCAAGGGCCTCTGGTCTGGGAGGGCCTGTGTGCTTTCTTGATGAGTGAGCTGTCCTCTGGGGGGCAGGTCATCACTGGCCAGTGTGATGTTTGGGGCATTTTCTTAGAGAAAACTGGGAGAAGGAGTGTGTGTGAGAGAGAACCTGTGCAAGAAACCCAGGCCTATTCTCACTGTCTTACCGTGTCTTCATTCAGAGCGTTTAGAACACAGGAGCTTCTGTGCATTTAGAAGTGTTTTTATTGTAGAAAATGTATGTTTCTGTCATAGTTCAGTGCGTGGGAGAGTAGTCCTTTAATAACTGCCCAGTGGGTCGTGTGGTGTGTGTGTCTGCCTCCCCAAGAACACCTGTCTCGGTGTATTTTCTCCGAGTGGCCAGCAGAGCAGTTTGTGAGGTGGTGGTGCGGGTTCTGTTTTGGAAGTTGTAGGAGTCTTGCTCGGTGTGAATGTATGTTTGCTTCCTGTCTCTGCTTCTGACCAGGTTTCCTTGTCTGTGTGCTTATCTTTCCACTGTCTGCTCTTTTTTTTTTAATCTTCCTATAGCTACTGCCCACAGACGGAATGATCCGAAAACACTCTCATGTCAAGATAGGGCGTTACCATCAGGTATAGTCCTGGCGGGGAGCGGGGAGTTGCCCAGGGTGTGAGAGCAGGGCTGCATGTGCCCAGGTCAGCTCCTGGGTGCTTCTGCAGTCTTGAACAGCTGCCCAGGGAGAGGTAGAGAGACGGTACGTGGCAGGTACCCTGGCAGGCTGCCTTTGAAGAACACCAGGCACACCTGGGTGGGTTCTTTTTTTCTCCCCCTGTAGCATTTACAGGAGCAGCTAGACTTGGACCTCTCGCCTTTGGAGTACATGATGAAATGCTACCCCGAGATCAAGGAGAAGGAGGAAATGCGGAAGATCATTGGGCGATACGGTCTCACTGGGAAACAGCAGGTCAGCGGATTGGGGTGGGAGGACCCCAGGCAACTGGGAGACATGGGCTGGGCGTCTGTTTTTCCCTCTGCTCTAGGTGGTTACAGCTCTGAAGTCTCAAGGGAGGGTGGGGGGTGGTGTGCTGGTCTCTGACATGCCCTTGCCCCGAAACTAGCAGGATGGGCCATGGTGTTAAAAGCAAGGGCAGTTGAGACCTAGAATACAGGGTCCTCTGATCCAGACTCAGGTCCCCTGACGGCTGCACTGCGTGAAGACTCTGTGCCGAGGCAGGGCTTCAGACTTCCAGGTGTGTCCCCTAGGCCCTTGAGGGACTGCCAGGGTGCCACTGTCTTACTGTGTGATCTTGGGTCTTCCTGAGCCCCGCTCTCTGTGGGGTAACAGAGAAGCTATGGGGAGAGGTGAGTCTTGATGCATGATGAGGGCAACCCCAGACCTCGTAAATGACGTGATTCCATGCAGGTGAGCCCAATCCGGAACCTGTCTGATGGGCAGAAGTGCCGAGTGTGTCTGGCCTGGCTGGCCTGGCAGAACCCCCACATGCTCTTCCTGGACGAGCCCACCAACCACCTGGACATTGAGACCATCGACGCCCTGGCAGATGCCATCAATGACTTTGAGGGTGGTCTGATGCTGGTCAGCCACGACTTCAGACTCATCCAGCAGGTGAGACTCCCAGCCAGGGCGTGGTCGGGGGTAGCACCCCCCCACGGCACGTGGGGGACACTGAATCCACGTTACCATGTTTGGGAAAAGGGCGCAGGACGTAGGGTGGAGAGGACCAGATCTTACGGTTCTCTGAGAAACTTAGAAAGCCTTCGCAGAAATACTTTCATTCTTCATTAGCTGTTTGGGGCCATTAGCTTACTTGCCATCGTTGGCCAAAATCAGGGAGAGAATTGACTAGCGAACAGGGTGCTTTTGCTATTGTTTCCAGGATTCTTCAGCCTGGAAATAGTATTATACTAAGGAGACTCTGGATTAGACAGAGGGCTCCTGCTTGTCACTGGGGAGAAAGCTGCCGGTCATTTCTCTGAAGCTGTGAGAAAGACAGGGAGCCAAGAGTGAAGCCCTGAACAGGTCTGGGTCCTGCTGGGGAACTGGCAGTTGGGGTGACCGGCGGGTTCCGGCTTGGAAGGCCCCACCCCCTGTTGGGTACGGTGTCTAGATTAGACCATCCTCAGGAATGCTGAGGGGTGAAATAGAGCTGGATGTGGGCCAGTGGGAGCTTACGGGGTTTTTTTCTCAGACTCTGCCGGGAACAGTTTCCTGGGCTGGGGTGGGAAGGGCGTTGGCCAGGGTGACTAAGTCTGGGGTTTGCTCTCCAGGTTGCACAGGAAATCTGGGTCTGTGAGAAGCAGACAATCACCAAGTGGCCTGGAGACATCCTCGCCTACAAGGAGCACCTCAAGTCCAAGCTGGTGGGCGAGGAGCCCCAGCCCACCAGGCGGACCCACAACGTGTGAGCCCTTGCCGGCTGGGCTGGCTGGGCTGGGCCCCCGGGGCCACATCCTGCATTGCTGCAATACTGCTCCCCAGCCCCTTGCCCCCACCTGCCTTAGCTGCACTCTGTGATCCTATCTACAGCTGGACAGGACCTGTCTGTCTCCTGTCCTTCCAGCTACTGTGTCCATGTCTGGACTCGGCTGGCTGATCCCGCCAGCTCCTCGCTGGTTATGACCCGATAGTGATGCAGCCAGAGGCCTCCGAAGGTCAGCCCGCGGGCCCGTGCCCCAGGTTGGCCTGTGAAAAAGCTTAGGATCCTCGTTCTCTGGGTTTTGGTGATGTTGGAGGAATACCCCCCCCAGCCCACCACCCCCATTCCTTTCTGCTTCTGGTTTGGAGCTCTGGACCAGGGCCTTAATCCTGGTCGGTTTTTAAATAATTATTTAACGATGTAACTTTTAGACCTGCGTGACATCTACAAAGCGTCCAATAAAGAAAGAAGAAGCCATGGTCCCCGCCTTCCTCCTTGGGTCTCTGGGTCCTCTCCTGCTCCTCCCTGCGGTGCCACCATTCACCTGCCCTCAGCATGGGCTGGGTGCAAACTGAGGACTGTCCATGGGTACTTGAAGAACTCTCTTCCCTTCTGATTTGAACTCATGCCTTTACTTAGGCCAGTGGTTCACAAACATTAATGTGTGTCAGAATCAGCTGATGGCTCATTGGATCACAGACTGCTGGGTCTCGCCTCGGAGTTTCTGGTTCAGTAGGTCTAGTGAGACCAGGAATTGACATTGCTGAGAGTTGCCCAGTGCTGCTGCTGCTGTATTCCTGGTGGGATACAAGAAGTTCTGTGATGTTAGCCTGTCCATGGCCTTAATTTTCATTAGCGCTGCATCCACTTTATCAAAACTCCATGCCAGGGCTTTGCTTAGCCTGTCTGAACTTTAATAGCACATCCAGCCTTTGTGCCACCAGGCTTCCTGCCTGCCTTCACCTCTGAAGTCTCAGCAACCATCCCTGTTTCCCCCAGGGGGGGAAACATGCACAGCCATGGTTTCTAAGACAGTAAAACAAAAAAAGTCCCCGATGGTGTCTAAACCCCCGAGGAGCTCGTGGTCCAATGGGAAAACCAGTAAGACAGAAAGGGCATTTCATCAGTGCCCTTTAACTTGTAACTTGGATGGTAGGCTACACAAGAGACCTTAAAAGGGAGGGGAGTTTCTCGTGAGTAGCTGCCCAGAAAGCTGGGATCGGTGCTCTAACTTGAAAGGTGAGTAGGGTCTTCTCAGATGGCCGTGGAGTCCCAGAGCTGCCCTGGGCAGAGGGGACGGTATCAGGTGAGTGCCTGCAGCTGAGCCCTAGATTCCAAGGCTGGAGTGAGGGACTCCACTCTGACTCCGCCCTCTGACCCCCAGGGGCCTGGCCTGGTTGCTTTGTGCCTCAAGGTGGGGGCCCAGAGAAAAATGGCTCAGTCTGTCCTGAGTGTCCAGAGGTTTGGCTAGGAGGATAATGGGAACAGAGACGGAGAGCTGCTACTTTGGCAAAGGGAGGGCCTGGTTGTGTGAACTCCCGCTGAAGTCTGTTGGGGTGTCCAGGACAGGGGGAAGGGACGCAGTAGGCTGGTCAGCTTGTCCAGAAACAAGGCTAACCTCAACATTTTTAAAAATGTTTTAAAAATCCCACGAAATACACATTACTACAAGTGCCTAAAATCAGTGCCTTATTTTGGATCGAGAGTCTCCCTCCTGCTCCTCCAACCCCCGGCGCCCAGCCACAGCTGAATGGTGGGAACCGGGGGTGTGGGGGGTGGTGAGGTGGAGGATGCTCAGGCACCTATGGCAGGTGATGCTCATTTGGCTCCTCCCCACCTCTTTATTGGGAAAACCCTCTTCTCCCCACAGCCTGGGCTTACCCGTTGCTCTCGATTTCCTTAACCACAGCGTTCAAGGACCTGAAATAGTCACACTAGGTACAAAGTGAGACCACCTTCTCTGCAGAATAGCACCTTTTTTTCCCCTTCCCTTCACAGCTTACTTCCACAGGGGCCCCATGTTCACAGAGAGCACCCCGTGTTTCTCACTCCAGCTTCTTCCAGTCGCTTCCACCTTCACTGAAACCCTCCCTGTCAGCTGTGGTTCCTGCCTCCTTCACCTGTCTGGGCTCAGGTTCCGCTCCATCTTCTGCTTCCCCGAAACCACACCCACTGATTTCTTTCTCCCTTTCCTCCCAACTAAAATCTCTCTCCCCAGTTAAAATTGTACCCATCCTACCAGGGGCTTCCCAGGTGGCACAGTGGTAAAGAATCAGCCTGCCAGTGCAGGAGAGGCAAGAGATCCTGGTTTGAATCCTGAGTGGGGAAGATCCCCTGGAGAAGGAAATGGCAACCTGATCCAGTATTTTTGCCTGGAAAATGCAAGATCCATGGGGTCGCAAAGAGTTGGGCACAACTGTGCACGCATGCATATCCTACCAGACCAGCTTCAAATCCCCATTTATTTCCTGAAGCCAGAGGTTTCTTCTTTTTTAAAATCAATTGTCTATTTCTATAGCCTATCTTTAAAATATATATATATATAGAGAGAGAGAGAGAGAGAGAAGTAAGTCAGAAAGAGAAAAATATATTTTAATGCATGTATATGGAATCTAGAAAAATGGTATAGATGAACCTAGTTCCAGGCAGAAACAGAGAAAAAGGGTAGAGGAGGTTCATGTAGGCCTGGGGGGAAGGGGAGAACGAGGTGAATTGGGAGAGTCACGCTGACATATATACATGACCATGTGTGAAGCAGGTAGCTGCCAGATATCACAGGGAGCTCAGCTTGGTGCTCTGTGATGACCTCACTACGTTTTTTTCCTAACTCAGTTTCACAAACTTTTTACCCTTTCACCCTTCCTTGATGGTTTCCGGCGAACCAGTCATCTCTCCAGCTAAATTGTAGGCCCTCGGAGAAGGGGAGCGGGGCTTCCCTGGTGGCTCTGATGGTAAAGAATCTGCCTGCAATGCAGAAGACCTGGGTTTGACCTCTAGGTCAGGAAGATGCCCTGTAGAAGGGCAACCCACTCCAGTGTTCTTGCCTGGAGAATTCCATGGACAGAGGAGCTTGGCGGGCTACAGTCCATGGGGTCACCAAGTGAATGAATGAATAACGCTTGTGAGACTGAGTGAAGAGCACTATCACTTGGTGGGCGGTGCTGAGGGCCTTGTGCTCCTCTTGACGCTCTCCAGCACTGCCATCCATGCAAGCACGTGGGGGCTGAGTGAGTGCACAGCCTGAACTCTAACATGTGTGTTACAAGTATTTTGGGAGACGGAAGGGTGGGGAAGGGGGCTGTTGGAGGCTTATTCAGAGATGGAATCCTGGGGGCGGTGGAGAGGAAGAAGCCATTAGGCTCTTTCAGGATTAACGGAGAGCACGTTCTGAACAGGGTTGGGCCTGGCCCCGCCCCTGCGCCCAGGTGCTGGCCCCCAGCTCCTCCAGGTGGACGGGCAGCTGAACTCTTAAAAGTTCGCCCAAGACGTGGGAGGAGGCTGCCGGGAGGACCAGGAGGATGAGCGCTGAGCACGGACAGCTGCAGCAGTCTGGGGGCCGGCGGGGCCGGAGTCCTGGGGACAAGAAGTCCAGAAGGCGCAGCCGGCGCAAAGAAACCTACTCCATGTACATCTACAAGGTGCTCAAGCAGGTGAGCGTGGGGGGCCACCATGGGCGTGGGGCGGGGGCTGGCAAAAGCCTGGAAAGGGCCTGGATGGAGTTCACTCCCTGCACAAAGGCCCCTGAGCCCCTCTTGTGGGGTCGCTCTTCATTTCAGAGGCCCCGAGGGGCCGCTCCGTCTGTCCTGAGCCTGTGATGGGCAGGAGGTGATTCACACATGCTCCCACCCTGGTCCAGAGGCTACAGGGCTCTGGGACAGATGAAACAGTCATGTGGGACCTTAGTGGGGCAGTTGAAGTAAAGGAAGACCACCAGAAAGTGCAGGGCTGACGGCGATCAGGTGTCAAACGTGCTGGTCCAAACAAGAGGGACTAGTTAGCCGTGGCCGAAGCGAGGAGTAGCTCCAATGAACTGTGGTCTTGGGCGAGCCCCCCAGGTGGGCAGCGCGCCATCTTTGAGGGGCTAAGGGGTTGGTCTACCTTATAGATAAGGAGCCTAAGGTACTAAGGGCTCAGCAGGGTGACTGGGTCACATGACCTGGCAGCAGTGGAGGTTACCCCAGCCCCCCAGCCCCGGCCAGCCCTGACTCTGGGTAAGCCCCAAATGTAACCCACACTCAGACTCCCAGCGCACCTGTGAGGACCATCTACTCCTGGGGCTCACACACTGCCACCAAAGGGCACGCAACTGCTGTGTCTGAAGGATCCCAGGCCACCTGGCCTCAAATGCTCCGCCCCGCTCAGCAGAGCTGGGCCTGGCAGTGAGCTGCCTGCCTTGGGTCTCCCCTCACTTGCCTGAGTCTCACCCCTTGTGAGACCAGACCCCAGACATGGACCTTGTCTCCGGTCTGAAATCCCATAAGCAATTTGAGTGAGTGGACGGCCGGGGTCTCTAGGAGTGCTCTCACAGGGTGGGCCCGGCACTCACGTGGACGGGCCAAAGAGCAGCAGCAGAGAAGACTCCAGGGTCCTGATGACAGTGGGGTGGGAGCTGGTGTTAGTGAGCCCCCTGCAGCTTAGCCTAGCTTTTCGGCTCCAAAGTTGTGAAGGGAGCATTGGGGCAGGACTGGGCTCCCCGAAGAGAGCTGCTGAATGGGTCCCCCCGGTCGAGGGGGAGGGCACGGCCCCGGCCACCTCCAGGGAAGAAGATGCGATGACCAGGGTCCGGCTCAGGCTTCCCACTGTCAGGTCCGTGACCCCCAGAGGCTGTGTGGAGAGGGAGTGGCCGGGCCAGGAGCCAAGGTGTCTATTCACCTCCATCACTGGCCTGATGTGTATGTCAGCAGTCACTTCCCTCCCACTTCGCAGAGAAATGGTGTCTCAGATGGTAAAGTGTCTGCCTACAGCACGGAAGACCCTGGGTCAGGAAGATCCCCTGGAGAAGGAAATGGGAACCCACTCCAGTACTCTTGCCTGGAAAATCCTATGGATGGAGGAGCCTGGTAGACTACAGTCCATGGGGTCACAAAGAGTTGGACACGACTGAACAACTTCACTTTACTTTTACTTTTTGCAGAGAAATGGTGTCTGCCTGCTCACGTGTTAGGATTATTATAAGGTCCCTCCCGTTTGTTTTACTAGAGATCACCTAGTTCAAAAGCTGGTGTGACAGAAGAGGAAACAGGCTCAGAGGAAAGTGCCTTGTGTAAGGTCCCACAGGGACTCACAGGACAGCTCCAGATCCCAGTCTCCTCACTCCAGTCTGGTGCGGAGAGTATGTCCTAGGTGCGCCCTTTCTGGAAAATAATCTGGTTAATGATCTACCAAGTTATGTGCACCAGCCCTCTAGGAACTTCTAGGAATAACCAGCTTACTCGTACAAGTGTTAAGTGTTAAAGACATGTATTTATTATAACACGATGTAATAGCAAAAAGTAAGCACACCCCCTACATGTCCATGAAGAGAGGGATGGTGATATAAACTATGAGGCATCCATGGTACAAAACGCTGTGCAAATCATTAAATGGAAAAAAGAAGGGAAAAAGAGGCAGCTTTCCTTATCTCTTGCAGTTGGGAGAAACTTTTTTTTTTTTAACTTGGCTATAGTAGTAACCTGTCTGGCCTCTGGAAAGAGGGTGATGAGGCAGCCTTGTGGTCCCCAACTTGGGGGTGGGGCTTGCAGCATCAGGCAGAGCCCCCCTGTTAACAGATTGGTCCTGCTGCTTCCCCAGGTGCACCCCGACATCGGCATCTCCTCCAAGGCCATGAGCATCATGAACTCATTCGTGAATGATCTGTTTGAGCGGCTGGCCGGCGAGGCCGCCCGGCTGGCCCAGTACTCGGGCCGAACCACACTGACGTCCCGGGAGGTCCAGACAGCCGTGCGTCTGCTGCTGCCTGGGGAGCTGGCCAAGCACGCCGTGTCCGAGGGCACCAAGGCCGTGACCAAGTACACCAGCTCCAAGTGACCCGGGGCCCAACCTTAATAAAGGCTGCACTGCTCTCCTGCGTTGTGCTGATTTCAAAAAGGGATGTGTGGAGGTGAGGTGTGGTGTGTGGCAGGGTGTCACTACTTGTCACGCCCCCAAGATGGAAGAACACTTACGCATACCTCATACCTCTTAACACCTGCGTTCTGGGTGAGGCCCACAAGTGACATGTGACTCTTTGTAAATGTACAGCAGTCTTGTTGTTAGGTGAGATGAGGGACGACCTGGTCTGGGTTAGAATCCTGAGTCTGCCTCTGGCTGTTTCCATCACGCCCTCTCTGGGCCTGAAATTGCACGTGCATCCCTCCTTCGGTATGGGGTTCTGTGAGGCCATTTCTAGAAGACTATTATTTTTGTCCTGTGCTGGGCACAGGGGCTACACAGATTACAAGATACAAAAATGAAAGGCCCAAACCAGCTTCAAAGTAACCTACTGGGATCTTGAAGATAATTTTATTTTCCCCTAAGACTTTCTTCCCCTTAATTTCAGAACAAATTGGTTGAGAATGTTTTTGAGACTCCTAACTTTTCTTCCCCCATTTTATTTTGGGGGGGAAAAAAAGGCAAAAATAGTACCATAACCACTTGTACATCCTGTGCCTAGATTCACTACATAACACATGACCACATTCTCCTTTTGTCTCTAATTCAGCCTCCACGGTGGTGCAGTGAAGGGCTGGCTGGGATTGAGTGAACATTCCAAAATCCTTTATGTTCCCTTTGTAACTTCAAGTTCATATATTGAAAAGGCTCACTGTAACAATGGCTGAACTGTTGTTTCCTCCGCTGTCAAGCCTACGGTGGAGATGCCACGTGGTGAGAACTAATTATCCAAGCTTTTGTCCCAGGGCAGGAAAAAGACTGGCTCAGAAGACCTGGCCCCGGAAGCTTGGCTCCTCCCCACTCCTGCTGTGTTTACACTCCTTGCTACTCTAGGCGAGATTCACAGGCCAGCAGCTTCTGTAACACCCTGGGAATGCAGGTTAGGAATGCAGAATCCTGGGCTCTAGCTCAGCGTGCTGAATGGGAATCTGCATTTCGGCAAGGTCCTTGGAAGCTCTGGGGACACGTGGATTCCTCTCCCGATCCTCTGCCTCTGTCTCTCTCCTCCCCCGTCCTTTGCCCCTTGCCTTATGTATTTATTCAGACGTTCCCCACTCGACACTGAGCCAAAAGCTCACCCCAGCAGACCCAAGCCAGGCTGATATGCTTTGAATTTTCCAAAGAATGTCCTCGTGAGCCTGAAGCAGTAATGGGGAAACCCACAGAGAGCTCAGAAGGAGCTCTGAGTCCCAAACACCACTGAGTCCCACCCACTACTCCTTGCAACATCATTCTTTACACAGGTACAGCTCACTCGAACCATGTGAACTGATGTCAGACCCCTCAGGGGAACTGACGTGTTTGTGCTCACTTCAAGGGGGAAGCATGAGGACATCCCTGGTGATCCAGTGGGTAGGACTCTGCTCTTTCACTGCCATGTCCCTGGGTTCGGTCCCCGGTTGGGGAACTAAGATTCCACAAGCCGCGTGAACCCAGGCTGCCAAGCCCAACTCCTGCCCCTTTGCCCCTGTGGAGCAGTCACACACGAGCGTAGGGAGGCTGGGCCTGCTCTCCAGCTGAGAGGACAGCTGGACGAATGCCTTTAGGACTAACAACCACCCAGAGCCTCACGGTCTACAGGGTGACGTCAAACAAAGCCCATTCTTTCATTTGATCCTCACAAGGGAAGTAGCTGCGGCTGACCCCACCGTCCCCTGGCCAAGGCTTGCTACAAGGGAGCCCACGCCCTCTGGCATGCCACCTCCAGGGTGTCCTCCGAGATAAGCTTCCCCAATCCTGTACCTGCACCCCTTCCCCTCACAGCCTTAGAACTTTGAGACAATGGGACAGAACTCTTAAAACTGGGCTATTCTGGCTTTGTGGAGCGGAGTCTGGGTGGAACCACAGACATTCTGTGGATTCCAGGACCAGCTCACAAAGGGCAGAGTAGAGTTGGGCACCATGTCCGAGGCGTGAGTGAAGGAGGGGAGAACAAAGGGCATGGCGCCTCCCTGGTCCTTGGGTCAGGCCGCTGGAGACGAGGCCGGTGGGAGAGGGGCTTCTGAGGGCTGGCCCCACCTGGACCCCAGACACTCACACAGCCACCCTGGCCGCTCCTGCCTGCGCTCAGGTTTCCCTCAGGCTATTGATTCCAGAACAGTCCCTCTGCACAGTACCCTTCTCTACAGCTCGCCCTCACCCCCGCTTCCAGCCCACCATTCTAGACCACTGCAGCATCGCTGGGTGTCCCTCCAGCCTGGAGGGACCAGCCACAGGCTCCGAGAGGCCCCTCCCTTGGCAGGTGCCCATTCGTCACCCTCCTTGTTCCTCCCTCAGTGGGCTCCAGCCCCAGGAGCCCCAGTCCCGCGGCTTCTGTAAGCCTCAGGGGGTCTCCCTGGGGCCACCATCTCAGTTTCCTGAAGGCCTCCCCCTTCCTGGAACTCCACCTCGGGGCCATGAATCTCCTTAGCATCACATCTTCTGGGACCTTGAGTTCAGGTCTTCAGGCACCTCAAGGGAGCTCCCCGCACTGCCCCCCCCGCCCCCCCCCGGCCCCACCCTTGTTCTTCTTAGGCTCAGGGCGCCCCCTGCCGGCCCCCCACCTGCTCCTCTGAGGCTCAGGGCGCCCCCTGCCACCCCCACCCGCTCCTCTGAGGCTCAGGGCGCCCCCTGCCGGCCCCCTACCCGCTCCTCTGAGGCTCAGGGCGCCCCCTGCCGCCCCCTCCTCCCAGAGCTTACCAGCGCCTCTGGGACTCCTCCCACCTGATCTTGGAAGAGCTGCTGGACCAGGAGCCGCTGCTGGGGGAAGCCGTTTCCGAGCGCGAGCGGCAGTCCTTCCAGTACCGGCTCTCCTCGCTCTATCTGTACTACTTGGGGCTACTGCGCCGCTTCGACACCCTCTACGACCAGATGGTGCAGCCGCAGAAGCGGCGGCTGCTGCGGCGGCTGCTGGACAGCGTGGCCTGCCGCGTGCTGGAGCTCAAAGACGATCTGGTTCGCACCGACCTGTGTGAGACTCACTGCCTGGACCAAGTGCTGCAGGACTTAAAGCTCACCCCGGTGCGCGGGCTGCTCAAGCACTGCACCCACCCCAGCTCGGGGGGCGGGGAGCTGGGGGGAGGGCTAGCCTTGATCTCCCCCTCCTTGTGGAAGCAAACCAAGCCCCAGCCCCAGCTTGGAGTAGGGGTGGCCTTGACTTTCCTCGGACACCCCAGGCCCTGGAACGTCATCTGCAAGGGAAGGCAGGCAGGGCAGATTGGACGATGGGGTTTGGAAAGTTCACACACCTTAGTTAGGAGGTGCGACTTCCCTGGTCCTCTAGCGGTTGAGAGTCTGCCTGCCAATGCAAGGGACACGGGTTCAATCCCTGCTTTGGGAAGATCCCACATGCCATGTGGCAGCTGAACCCATGAGCCACAACGACTGAGCCTAGAGCCTGAGCTCCCCAAGAGAAGCCACCGCAGTGAGAAGCCTGTGCACCCCAAACTAGAGAGTAACCCCCACTTGCAGCAACTAGAGAAAGCCTGTGTG
The DNA here is from genome assembly GCF_014754425.2 of Oryx dammah. Lineage (NCBI taxonomy): Eukaryota > Metazoa > Chordata > Mammalia > Artiodactyla > Bovidae > Oryx > Oryx dammah. The sequence continues at coordinate 113,635,343 of NW_024070202.1, read as the reverse complement.
CAGCAACAAAGACCTAGCACAGCCAAAAATATATAAATAAATCTTAAAAAAAAAAAAAGATGTAGTTAAGCGTGGCTGGGGAGTCAGGCTGGAAGTTCTGTTTGGCTAGGAGGATCCACAAACCCCACTGCAGGGGATTGCTGGAAAGGGTCCCCTGGAGGCTTGTTCTTCAAAGTGTGGTTCGCGGACAAGCAGCGTCAGCATCACCGAGGAGCTTGTTAGAGATGCAGAATCTCTGGCTGCACCCCAAACCCACTACTCTGCCTCTGCATTTTCACAAGACCCTCAGTGGATGTCTGTGCATCAGCAAGTCCCAGAGCACAGCATTTCTGCACTGGCCTCCAGCCTGTCCCAAGGTCAGGGCTCCCTGTTCCACGTCTAAGGAGGACTCAAAGTTTCCCCAACTAGCTGCCTGAAACCCAGCTGTGGACTTGAAAAAACAGACCTTCTCCAGGCCCTGCCATTCCAATGTGGTTGCCCTGGGAGGGCCTAGGAGCCTCCATTTTAAGAGCTTGGGTCCCAGTTGACTCAGATGTACAGCTAGGACTGGGACCACTGCCCATTACCTACCATGATCCTTCAGAATTCAACTCTGGCCACATGACAAGGTCAGAGGAAGAAGGGAATGACTCTTGGGGCGATCTGCCCAAAATCTGTACATTTCCCACCCCGCAGCTCTAGGATGGAGGAAGCCAGCCCCAGGGGTGTGTATGCAGCTGAAAGTGGTAATGGGTTGGCCAGAGGGTCTGGAGGTTTATTCCCAACTCTCTTTCTCCTGTGTTGCCCCAAAGGCAGACCTGGAGGTTCCGATTCCCAAGTATTTTGAGCTGGAGCGGTCCAGCATCCTGAAGGAGCGGGAACATGTGCTGATGGAGCTGCTGTCCAGACTGAAGCCAGAGATCTCAGAAGGAGTGAGTCAGGGAGACAGCCCCCACCCCGGAACAGAGCTCCCCGCTTCAAGACGTGGAGGCCCCGTCCTGCCCTTCACCACCTCAGAGAGCCCTCTGGGTAGTCCTGGCCCCTCACTGCTGCGCTATGCTCCTCGTAACCTTCCCACACCAAGGCAGAGACACACAACTTGGGCAACTCACTGCCCTGGGACATGCCCCCAGCATGTCTTTGGGGGACTGATCTCCCAACTGGAGATGGCAACCCTTCCTTGTTTCCTCCTCTTTGCTCCTGCTGTGGCCAGAGCTTTCCAATATTAAGCCGGACTGAGGCCATAATGCTACTGCAAAAGGCCGAGCGGGCCAGGCAAGGCAGGCTCCGGGCCACCTTCATGCGGGAGATTCGGAAAGAGGAGGAGCGAGACCGGAAGATTCGGGAGGAAGGTCGGTTCAAGTTCAGTCAGGATGAAGCAGCCATCACCATACAGAAGGTAAAACCCCCCACCTCCCACACCAGGCACCCTGGAGGAAAGTCACCTCCTTCAGGAAGCCTGCCTAGCTCAGCAATTGAAGACAGAAATACAGGCGCTTGGATTCTGCTGCCCCACAACTAGATGTTAAACTAGGGAACTTCATCAGTTATAAACATGTATCTTATTTATTATTTGTTCTCCATCTTCCCCAAAAGACTTGAAGAGGGTTGCCATAAAAGCCCCCCAGACAGAAGGATCATTAAAATCAAAGGAGAAAGGGAATTCTCTGGCAGTCCAGTGGTAAGGACTCCTCATTCTCACTGCCAAGGACCTGTGTTCGATCCCTGTTCAGGGAACTAAAATTCCACAAACCACATGGTGCGGCCAAAAATTTAAAAAATAACAATAATAAATAAAAAATTTAAATTAGGGGAGAAAGATCCATAATACAGCAGCAGAACAGAGTAGACAATCATCCCCAAAACTTGTAAGATGGCGAAAAATGAGTCACAAAAACTCTTCTGGCCTATTATATCCTTCTGCTTTTCTGTCTGTTCATTCTATGAATTTTTGAGAGTTTGATGTTGAAAGTGAGTGAAATGAAGTTGCTCAGTTGTGTCCGACTCTTTGCAACCCCATGGACTGTAGCCCGCCAGGCCTCTGTCCATGGAATGTTCCAGGCAAGGATACTGGAGTGGGTTGCCATTTCCTTCTTCAGGGGATGTTCTCTGACCCAGGGATCAAACCTGGGTCTCCTGCACTGCAGGCAGACACTTTACCGTCTGAGCCACCAGGGAAGCTCCAGCTAAAAATCTTAGTCTATCTACTGAAAAAAAAAAAGTTGTAATATGTAGTGGAACCATATGTAACTCTTCTGTATTTCCCAGGTCTCCTGTAAAAGTTATCATTCTGTCATAACTGAAAAAATTAAAAAAGGCAAAGAAATGAGTCACTGAATTGTAGCCTGAGCCTCCAGGTAGCTGAGGCAAAAGGAAGCATGATGAAGGATATGGAGTCTGAGAACTGATGACTCCAGGTGTCTTCAGGGTCTGTGCCCCCCGAGGTCACCCTTTCATCACACCTCCTCCCACCTCACTACAGAACACCCAGCTCCATCTCTAGATCCACCCCCCCGACCCGTGCCGCCCTGCTGTCCTAGCGGGCATGCCTCTCCTGTCTCCTGGCAGCCCTGCGGATCTCCCCCAAGGTGCGCTAAGCTGACTCACAGGGGGGCAGTGGTTACCAGCTTGATAAGATGGGAGGCGCCCTAGAGAATGCCAGGGCAGGAAGGCCCAGGACTGCTGACCTGGAGCTGCTGGAGCTTTCTCTCTTAAGTCAAGCTCCTCTCCCATCTTCTATCAAGTCTCAGAGCCTCCAAAACTTCTGTTTCCCAGCCCAATACAGGAGACTTAGGACTTCTTCCCCAAAATCCAGAGCAAACCAGCCAACTAATAGCAGCCTTGAGAACAGATGTCCTCTCCAACCGAGATAGATTTTCAGACTGCAAATCAGGGGACTTGGGCTGGGGTGCTGTGCATCCTGTACCCAGGTCTGGCTGCCCCACGGGTGAACAGGGGGTCCTCACCCCCGGAGCTCGCTAAAACAAGCCTTTGGAGAAGGAGGGTCAGCCCCAAAGCTGGAGCATCCTCCCCCAACCCGAAAGTCAAAGCTCGTCCTTTCGTCCCTGTCTCCAGACCTCGAGGGTATGGCAACACTGCATCCCAGGTCCCGGGTTCCCTACTCGTCAGAGGAGAGATTGTGTGAGGCCCTCAGTTATCAGGGGTCTTTCCTGTGCTCGTCACGGGAGCAGGAGGACAAAGCCTGGCCAGGAGCCTGGACAGAGCCTGCCCACTGAGGCTCTGTCCCAGTCAAACTGCTGGGTGAGGCACTGGCCCTGCCTCCCTCTGTTCTCCCCAGGGCACCGGGTTGTCCGCAGGCCCAAGAGTAGCCAGGAGAGGAGCCCTGGGTGAGAAGTCAGGAAACCGGGCCTTGGTCTCGGCTCTGTGCTGAACGGCCCTGGGACTTGGGAGAGGCCATGTCCCATCTCTGGCCTCAGTTTCCTTGTAACATGTAGGGATTAATTAGGGGAGCTGCATGGTCTCAACAGCACCCAGGTCTATGGGCCTGGGTGGAAGCAAGCATTTACTCCAGATGCTATAAGTATGCTGAGAAGTGAGAGTGGGGAGGGCTTCTCAGAGGAGGTGGAATCTGAGCTCTGATTTGTGCCTCAAAAGATACAGCAAGCTAGGGACTTCCCTAGTGGTCTGCTGGCTAAGATTCTGCACTCCCAATGCAAGAGGCCCAGGTTCGATCCTCGGTTGGGGAACTAGATCCCACATGTTGCAACTAAGAGTTCACCTGCCGCAAGTAAGAAAATAAATATTTTTAAAGGCAGATTAGAAGGTGGATATGAGACAGAAGGAATTCCTGGGGGGGCTCTGAAAGTGCCGGGCATCTGGGTGCAGACCGACCCCACCCTGTCTGGGCTATCTCTGCTCAAGGGTCAGTGGCCAGTGAGCTGTATCCTGGAGGTGCCCTCCCCAGAGCTCTGCCTGCTACCCTGCATCCCAGCAGAAAGGCAGTGTGGGGAGTGTCCGGGCCCATGTGTCCCCCCCAGGTGTGGAAGGGTTACCTGCAGAGGAAACGCACTCAGCAGGACCGGCGAACCGAGATGGAGTTCATCGGCATGGTGAGCGTCCTGCCCCCAGCCCTGTGCACACCCCCCTCCACTGAGGACTGGGGCAGGGGGGTCTGGGGACCCTGGTGGAAGGTCACCACAAAGCCACTGCCAAGCCACGTCCCTTCCTGCTCCCCGCTACCAGAGCCCTTTGGACGGAAGTCATACATGGGGTGGGGTGAGGGACGGTGGCTTAGAGCATCCTGTCCCCTGGCCCACGATGGAGCTGGCAGGAGAGGCTGCAGGGGGTGGGCCCTGCAGTGGCACGAGGCCAGTTCCCAGGGCCAGTGGGTTTCCTGCAGCCTCTGGGAGAAGCATGTGGGGGGGCCCAGTTGGGATGAGGACACAACCCCTTCACCCCAGAGCCTTTTACAGGGGGCACAGGCTCCCCACTCGCTCTGGGATCCCCGACTCCTTCCTCTCCTCTGCCCCGCAGGCAGAATGGCTAAGTGTGAGCTAGGTGACTGGGGCATGAATCTGCACGCAGAGGGTGGGGGCGGGGAGCCTGGGCGGCCAGGGGTGAGGGTGCAGGCAGGGAAGACAGACCTGAGTCCTCTGCTCTGCGGTGGTTGGCCCCCAGCTGGGCTCTGCTGACTTAGGAGAGGAAGCCATCACAGGGGTGAGGTTCTGCAATCCCTGGGAGGGTGCTGGGCCCTGGGCAGAGCCACAAAAGCCTGGCCTATAAGGGGAGATTGGAGGAGGGGCTGGGAGGGGGTGCTGGGGTTGGAGGCAGAAGGATCGGAGACCAGGGCTGGGATGGCCGCTCCAAGGAGGCTGGGGGCTTCAGAAGGAGGGAGGGACCAGGTGGCCCACGTGGGAGCAGAGGTTGGAGCTGGCTGATGACCGGGGCAGCCGGACCCCAGGAGGCCAGAGCTGGGTCAGGTCTTGGCGGGACGGGGGGCGGGGGGCGCAGGGGGCCATGGCACGACTGGTGGGTGAGGAATGAGCCCGGCCGCCTGGGCCCGTCAACAGTGTGAGCTCAGCGTTTTCAGTAATTGTCTCTGCGCAGAGTGATATTTAAAATACATTTGGGAGCCAATGAGGCGGGAAAGTGGCTGCAGAGCGGCTGCCAACACGGGTGCTGGGCGTGGGGGTGGGACTGGGGCCAGAGGCTGGGGTGGGGGGCGCGGGTGCTGGGGGAGCGGGCAGGGGTGGGGGAGCCAGCCCGGATGCATCTAGCAAACTCATTATCAGAGTAATTTACACAGACGAGTTTCAGGCTGCAAACACAATTTCTCCTGATGCAGGCAAGCCCTGTTGTTCCGCGTGGGTGTGTGCGCACGCGGGGCTCTGTGCGGGGATGGGGGTGCTGGGGCACCCCATTCCCACCCCTGAGCCCCTCGCCTCCCCGTCCACGTCCCCAGCTCCCCTCAGCCAGCCCGGCGGAGCCCGTGGGCGCCCGGTCCCAGGCCAGCCTTGGGGCAGATGTGCGCAGGCTCCGGCAGACGGAGAAGGAGGAGGAGTTCCAGCTGGCCGTGGTGAAGGCCCACGACCACCTCAGGGAGGTGGAGGGGCCCGACATGAAGGAGAAGATGAAGGAGCAGATCCGACAGTGGTTCATCGAGTGCCAGTCAGTGTCCCCGGCCTCCGCGGACCACCCTCCCCTGCTGTGAACCTCCCTCTTGCCCTCCTCAGCCCACCCTGGCTTACCCCCCAACCCCTGACATGCTGCTGACACACTGGGTGTAACTCGGGGCCCGGCCTGCGGGAACTGCTCCACGCGTGACTTCCTGCTTCCCCAGATGGCAGAGAAAATGCCAGAATAAGATGGGAAAGTGTCCAGGGACACCCCCTCACTGGTCTCCCTACTCTGTTCTGTAAAGATCCACTCCTTCCCCCCTCACTGTCTTCCTTGCCCTTTGTCTTTCTCCATAGTCCTCTCCATCCATCCAGTCAACCACCCATCCGTCCACCCCTCCGTCCATCCATCCATTTATCCTTCTGTTCCTCCACCCATTTGTCCATCCACCCACCCATCCACCCATCTGTCCATCCGTCCACGCATCCATCCAGCCATCTGTCCATCCACCCACCCATCTGTCCACCCACCCATCCATCCATCCACCCACCCATCCCCCCATCTGTCCATCCGTCCACACATCCATCCATCCACCCGTTCACCCCTCTGTCCATCCACCCATCTGTCCATCCACCCATCTGTCCATCCACCCACCCATCTGTCCACCCATCCATCCATCCATCCACCCCTCCGTCCATCTACCCATCTGTCTATCCACCCACCCATCTGTCCACCCATCCATCATCCATTTATCCTTCTGTTCCTCCACCCATCTCTCCATCCATCCATGTATCCACCCATCTGTCCATCCATCCATCCACTCATCCGTCCATCCACCCATCTGTCCATCCATCCACCCACCCATCTGTCCACCCACCCATCCATCCATCCACTCATCCGTCCATCCACCCATCTGTCCGTCCATCCACCCACCCATCCATCACCCACCCATCTGTCCACCCATCCATCATCCATTTATCCTTCTGTTCCTCCGCCCATCTGTCCGTCCATCCATGCATCCATCCACCCATCCACCTTTCCGTCCACCCATCTGTCCACCCATCCTTCCATCCATCCATCTCTCCGACCATCTTATGTCCATTTAGTGCCCTCACAGGCCGATTCCCTGATTATCCAGACGAGTCTTTAGGTGGATCCTCTCTGATCTTTGCAGACAAGACTCCAGAACAGGTACCCCGGAGGTGGGAATAGAGGCGTTTCTGTGTTAGGTAGAATCTGAGTTAGAAAGAGTAACCTGAGTGTCAGCTGAGGGTGGCAGGGGCTGGGGGAGAGGACGCAGATGTGGTGGAGGAAGGGGTCCCCAGAAGGAGCTGGAGAAGGCCCCCTGGGTCAGAGAGAGGCGACGTGTGTGATGAGAGCACTGTGACTCCATCTCCCCACCTCCTTGGAGACCCCTGGGGAGAGCAGCAGCTCTGAGCAAGCACTCACCTGCTCAGTTGAGCCCCTTTCTTCCTGGACCCTCGATGCCTGGGTCTCACCAGTGACGCGAGGCCTTGGGAATCCTGGGTCCACCTCTAGCTCAGGCCCTGGGATTCTCTGGCTCATATAAACCCCCTCGGTCTTCTCTGAAGCATCTTCCTGTGTCTGTCACAGGTGAGGATGGAACTGGAGGTGCAAGTCCAGGAGAACAAAAAAAAGGAGCAAGAGAAAAGTAAGGAGAAAGAAAAGGAGGAAAAAGAGAAAAAGAAGAAGAAGGGAGAAAAGACCAAGAAGGGAGTAAGGCACCACCTGGAGCCACGGACCAAGGGGGCAGGGGCACAGAGTCTCAGAGAATTCCTGGTGGGAGGTGGGTCTGGGAGCATCAGGCCCAGATGCGCAGAGGTGATGGGCGGAGGTGAGGGCTTCGAGCGGAGGATGTCTCTGTTCCAGGAAGCAGACACCATGCTTAGAGCACTGCCTTCCAAATCCATCCCTGCAATTAATGCCGGCCACAAGGAGTACACGAGTGAGAGCAGAGGGGCAGTCAGGCCTGTGGGGTCTTGGGGTGACCTTGGTCCCTGGGAGAGTGGGCCCATGCCATGTGTAGGGGGCATGGGGACATGGGGGTGACGGCTGAGGGGAGAAAGCCAAAGAGGAGAGGGGCGTGAGGTGTGCTCCCTGGGCTGTGTGTCTGAATCCTGTGGCCATAGGCCTTAGGATCAGGCCTGGATCTGCAGTCTGGCTGGAAGTGCCAGGCAGCTCAGTGAGAGGAGAGCTGGGCCAGCGTGCGTGAGTGCACTTGTGAGCTTCTGTGTGCATGTGAGTGTGAGTGTGTGTGTACATCTGGATCCTGGACACACGCCCCTGCACCAGCAGATCTGTGGAAGAACCGGTTTGACAGCCTCTTTCCCAGCCAGAGTTTTGACTCTGAGACCCTCAAGATGGAAGAGAGGAAAGAGGTGGAACAGGAGATCCGGATACAGGTGAGCGTCCCTGCGGGCCTCCAAGGATCAGACTCCATCCTTGCTGCCCACCAGCCCCCAGCTCGCCAGCCTCTGCAGCACCCTGCCTCTAGGCACCACCTGCCCGGTGTAGTCCTGTTCCCATCTGGGTGCATCTTGGTCCCTGGGGTCCTCTGATGCAGCCCTGAGGGAGGGGGACACGAGGGGCTCTATGCCAGGGTCATACCCACCGTCCTCTGCCCACCCTGTGCTGCCCACCTTGGGAGCATTGGATCACACAATCTTTCCAACAACACGTGAGGCAGGCACCTTAATTTTCTTGACATCACATGTGAGGAACCTGAGGCTGAGAGGTCACGAAATTGCTCAAGGTCACGCAGACTATTTAATTTATTTGGCAGCACTGGATCTTAGTTGCGGCCCTTGAGACATTTCGTTGCAGCACGCAGACTCTCTAGTTGTGGGTGGGGGGTCAGTAGTTGTGGGGCACAGCTTAGTTGCTCCGTGGCATGTGGGATCTTCGTTCTCTGATCAGGGATTGAACCTGCATCCCCTGAATTGCAAGACAGATTCTTAGCCATGGGGCCAGCAGGAAAGTCCCCCATGCAGACTTTAAACAGTGGATCTGGGGTTTGAGCTAAAGGCAAGGGAGAAAATGAGATACCCATTTGAATGCAGAGTTCCAGAGAATAGCAAGGAAAGATAAAAAACCTTCCTCGGTGAACAATGCAAAGAAATACAGGAAAACAATAGAATGGGAAAGACTAGAGATCTCTTCAAAAAAATTAGAGATACCAAGGGAACATTTCATGCAGAGATGGGCACAATAAAGAATAGAAATTGTATGGACCTAACAGAAGCAGAAGAGATTAAGAAGAGGTGGCAGGAATACACAGAAAAACCATACAAAAAAGATTTTCATGACCCAGATAACCACGATGGTGTGATCACTCACCTAGAGCCAGACATCCTGGAATGTGAAGTCAAGTGGGCCTTAGGAAGCATTACTATGAACAAAGCTAGTGGAGGTGATGGAATTCCAGTTGAGCTACTTCAAATCCTAAAAGATGATATTGTGAAAGTGCTGCACTCATATGCCAGCAAATTTGGAAAACTCAGCAGTGGCCACAGGGCTGGCAAAGGTCAGTTTTCATTCAATCCCAAAGAAAGGCAATGCCAAAGAATGCTCAAACTACCACACAATTGCACTCATCTCACACACTAGCAAAGTAATTCGCAAAATTCTCCAAGCCAAGCTTCAACAGTATGTGAACTATGAACTTCTAGATGTTAAAGCTGGATTTGGAAAAGGCAGAGGAATCAGAGATCAAATTGCCAATATCCATTTGATCATCGAAAAAGCAAGAGTTCCAGAAAAACATCTATTTCTGCTTTATTGACTACACCAAAGCCTTTGACTGTGTGGATCACAACAAAGTGTGGAAAATTCTTCAAGAGATGAGAATACCAGACCACCTTACCTGACTCCTAAGAAATCTGTATGCAGGTCAAGAAGCAACAGTTAGAACTGGACATGGAAGAACAGACAGGTTCCAAATAGGGAAAGGAGTACGTCAAGGCTGTATATTGTCATGCTGGTTATTTAACTTACATGCAGTGTACATCATGAAAAATGTCAGAGTGGATGAAGCACAAGCTGGAATCAAGATTGCTGGGAGAAATATCAGTAACCTCAGATATGCAAATGACACCACCCTTATGGCAGAAATTGGAAAAGAACTAAGAGCTTCTTGATGAAAGTAAAAGAGGAGAGTGAAAAAGTTGGCTTAAAACTCAATGTTCAGAAAACTGAGATAATGGCATCTGGTCCCATCACTTCATGTAAATAGATGGGAAACAATGGAAACAGTGAGAGACTTTATTTTCTTGGGCTCCAAAATCACTGCAGATGGTGACCTAAGCCATGAAATTAAAAGACACTCTTTGGAAGGAAAGTTATGATGACCAACCTAGACAGCATATTAAAAAGCAGAGGCATTACTTTGCCAACAAAAGTCCATCTAGTCAAAGCTATAGTTTTTCCAGTAGTCATGTATGGATGTGATAGTTGGACTAAAAGAAAGCTGAGTGCCAAAGAATTGATGCTTTTGAACTGTGGTGTTGGAGAAGACTCTTGAGAGTCCCTTGGACTGGAAGGAGATCCAACCAGTCCATCCTAAAGGAGATCAGTCCTGGATGTTCATTGGAAGGACTGATGCTAAAGCTGAAGCTCCAATACTTTGGCCACCTGATATGAAGGACTGACTCATTGGAAAAGACCCTGATGCTAGGGAAGATTGAAAGCGGGAGGAGAAGGGGATGACAGAGGATGAGATGATTGGATGGCGTCACTGACTCGAAGGACATGAGTTTGAGTAAGCTCTGGGAGCTGGTGATGGACAGGGAGGTGCCAGGGTCCAGCCCCAGTGGATCCAGGGTAATTCAAAGCAGGGACGGCGTGGCGAGAGAGATATATAGATTTAGAGAGAGAGAAGGAAAGAGTTTGCAGTTAAGAGAATAGAGGTGAGAAAGAGGCTGTATCCCTTGGCTTACATAGAAAGCCAATAAAGCCTCAGACAGGAGACTTACACTGTCTACATAAGGCCACAGGCGCCTGCTTGAATAGCAGAGGGTGCCCCACCTCGGGCTCCCTCTCGCGTGGGTCTTAGAAGCCCAGGCAAATAAGTAGACACGATGAGCCTCTATGCTCCAGACGGGAATCAGCCAGAAAATAGAGTAAGAGAAAAGAAGACACGGGGGAAGCCAGATTTCCGAGAAACTGGTTTGTCCTTTATTTTCCAGGAAAGCTTTTATACTTTTTTTTTTTGTACATAGAGATCAACGGATAATACAAAATCATGCAGGGTTAGCAGCCCTGACCTTTATCGAGACCAGGCTTTCTCTCTGCATACCTAGCTGTATACACAGGTCTTAGGTGATTTACATCATCTTCTGGCCAGGAGGCCTATTAGCATTTTATGGCCCTTTTTTGATAAGGGTCTGTCAACCAGAAAACTTATTTGCCCTAAAAGTTTTGTTCTTACTAAAGTCTGGTGCCACTCTCAGAAAGCACTAATTAAGGCTACATTCTTACATAGCAAGGATACAACAATTTATAACAAGGAAAGAGGAGTACAGTGATTTATAACAAAGAGAAAATTCATTAACTCAAAAGTCTAGTATTGCTAACATCAAAGCTACTATATTCCTATTTCTGCATCCCAATTACATTGATTAATATCCTCCAGGTGCCTAAAAGATAAAGGATATGGAGGCCTGGTGGCAGTCATTAACTCAAAATGAAAACCTTTCAACAATATAATTCTTAGCTCTTTGAAAAAGGCTCTGTATCTTTAAGATGTTTTAAGCTTCGTGCCTCTCACGGTTGGGGGGCTGTAAACAATCACATGCATAGTTATAAAAGTCTGGGTAAACCTGTCAGGAAAGTTAGAGAGCCATCAGAGGGTCTGAGCTGAGACACTCCTTTTATATGCAGGAGACTGTTAACTGGAGCTCTAAGTTAACTTTTTCCAGAGAAAGGTGGTGGGGGATGGCCCCCTGTTAATGTCAGAAGAATAGGTGGAAACATAATGCAGTAAGGTAGGCAGACTCTGGTTTTGGGGGTAGATGCTCGAGAATATCCAGGGCGACCCCTGAGGCTTGATCCCACCTTTGTGTATGTCAAGCCTCCTTCCTCATGACCTTTGCCATGGGCGGGATTCCTCACGCTGGCTCCCGGCAGGAAGGCTTGGCATGCTGCAGTCCATAGGGCCACAAAGAATTGGACATGACTGAACTGAACTGAACTGAACTGGGGCTTGAACTGAAAGCTGACTGGCTCCATCCTCAGAGCTTCTGCCCATGTGAATGCCAGGCTCAAGCAGGAGCAAGATATGGTCAGGGTTGGGACATTCTGAAAGAACCCTCCACCCCCACCAGCTGCCATCACTGGGCTGGGCTGGATATTCCCTGAGGGCCCCCTGACCCCGACTTCATCCTCAGCCTCCTACCTGTCCTCCCCAAGCCCTGGTCACCCCATCACACCCCTTGCCGGCCCCCAGGTGGATGATCTGATGCGTCAGGAGCTGAAGAACCTGAGGTTGGCCGTGGACAGGGAGGAGACGAGACCTGTGAAGCCTCTGAAGGCAAGACGAGGGGCCGGGGCTGGAACAAGGCAGGGCGCTCGGGCAGGGGAGGCAAGGAACAGAAGACCACTGCCTGTGTTTGCTTTCTACCAGAAGAAGGCAGGCAAGAAACCCGGGAAGAAGAAGAAGGAAAAAGACCTGACCCCAGACAGGTAGCAGAGCCCACACTTTCCTGGGGGTGGTGGAGTGAGCCCTCGTCAAGGACAGATCAGACTTCAGGGCCTGGTTCTGTGGCTGTGTGACCTGGGGGAAGTCACTTAACCTCTCTGAGCCCCCGTCCTCAGTAACCCGAGTCCCTGCCCCGCCAAACTCACGGGAGAGCCGTGAGGATGAACCCAAGCACAAGAAAGTGCTTTGAAAGTGGAGATTCAGGATGAGCTGTGAGTGGGGCATTGTTCCAAATGCTCCCTGCTTCCTGTGTCTCCTTCCTTCCCCACTCCCCCACCACCCCTGGGCATCCCACTCTGGGGCGTCGGGGCCTTGCCAGTGGCCCCTTTCTACTCCTCTGGTGATGTGAGCACACTGGGGCCGGCTGCGTTCCTGGCCAGCCCCGCCCCCAGCCTCCCGAGAGCGTGTACATCTTCCACGTGGTTTCTAGGAAGGGGCTGTGTGTCACCCATGTTGGGTCTCAGAGGGCGCTGGTCCTTCTCACATGCCACTCAAACCCTAGGGCACCCAGCTGGGGCACGCTGCCGTCTGGGCCAGCAGGCCAGTGTCGTGCCTTCCGATGCTGTCTGACCACAGGAAGGCGGACAGGGCACCCCTGGCGAGTCCCCCTTGCTTCTGCCTGCAGTGCCCCCTCCAATCTGTGTCCCTTTCCCTTTGTCCTGGGCGCCCCCCTGCACCATCCTCTGCCAGGCCTATGGACTCCCTGTTTGAAGAGCTCGTCGTCTTAGGCCTTCTAAAGAAGAGCGAGACAGTGCCCTTGAAAGACTACGTTGGTGAGACCTCCCTGCAGCGCCTGCTCCAGGGCTGGACCGAGGAGCGGTTCCCCTGGCTGTGGCCACCCCCGAAGCCGACTGCCAGCCCTGCGCGACCCCTCTCCCCGAGTGCCCTGCCCCAGCAGGTGCCGCTCACCAGCTGCGCCCCCCTCCCCACCCCAGGTGACTGCCTCTACCTCGGATCAGCCCTGAACTTGGCAAACAAGCTGCCTATGCCCTCCCTGGCTGACATCAGGCAGAACATGGCCTTGTACGGGATTCTGCGGCTCGGTGAGAGGCCTGGTGGGGAGGCAGGCCCTGGGGTGGTGGGGCTTCGGGGTGGGCGGCCGAGGAGGGTGGATCCGTCCAGGGCTTTGGATGCGTGTCAGGCTCCCCCTGTGCCTTCCTTGGGACCCCCTGGAGGTCACACCCTGAAGCCAGGCAGGCCCTCAACCTGCTGAGGACTCCACATTGCCAGCCCCTCCCTCAGTCCTGAGCAATCTGCCCTAGTCTGTCCTGTTCCCAGAAGATCAGCCCCCCACTCCCTGAAACACACCAAAGGCCGAATCTTTCTGAAGGGCTTTGTCACACGCCCTTTAATTCCATCCCTTCAAAATCCAGGAATGGAAACAGGTGGGATGGAAAGAAGAAAGGGCACTGGGAGGAGGGAGGCTCTCTTCTGAACCCTGCTCTCTACCCTCCAGTGGCCCCCTTCCCATGTAGCCCTTCGGAATTAGGCTTGCTAAACCATTAGGCTCCATCCAGGCTGCCTCTCCCGGGGGCATTGCCTAGGCCCTGGGGCAGAAGAGTGTAGCCATGACCTGACCCTCGTCTTGCCCAGCCTGGGGCCCATGGCCTCCCCTGACTCAACATCTCCACCCCCGGCCCCCTGCCGGCCCCTAGCCACCCCCACTCCATCTTCTCTCTCAGGCTCCCCAGATATACACTCCATGGCTCCCCTCATCCGCTCCATCCTCCTGGTGGGCCCCTCCGGCATGGGCAAGAAGATGCTGGTGAAGGCCGTATGCACGGAGACTGGTGCCAACCTTTTCGACCTGTCGCCGGAGAACCTGCAGGGCAAATACCCTGGCAAGACTGGCGGGCAGATGCTGGTACACGTTGTCTTTAAGGTCTGGGAGTCTCCCGACGGCATCTCGAGTTCTCAGACTGTGACAACAGGGCCGGGTGGGCTCGGTGGAGTGGGGGGGAGGGTCACCCAGCTGCGGAGTCGTTTCAGGAGCTGGTGAGGTCTCCCTACCAGTCAGTCCCTGCTGGGAGCTTGTGGATTCCCAAAGCCCCAGTGATGAGGGAGGTGGGAAGGAAGTGGGAGGCAGGGTAGTTTCTTCTTTTGCCAGAGATGAAGCTGAACACAGCCCCCCGCACCACCACCATCACCCCAGGGAGGTCAGGGACTCTGGTGTGATGGGTGTTGGAAAGGCACAGAGGTGGGGCAGGCAGAATGTGTGAACGAATCTGGCCACTGACTGAGGACGGCCCTGACCCTGGGTTCGACCAGATGGGGAGGGAACCCTTCCCCAAGGACATCTAACCTTAGGCTTCTGTTCTCTGATGCGTCCAGGTGGCTCGGTACCTACAGCCCTCTGTGATCTGGATTGGGAATGCGGAGAAGACTTTCTACAAGCGGGTCCCCAAAGAAGAGGAGGAGGTGGGCAGAGCCCGTGGGCAGGGCTGGCAGGCATGGGTGTGTTCACGTCACTCCAGACCTCACCCACCACGCGGCCTCTGATGAGTCCTCCTCCTGCCTTACTTCCTTACCCTTAAAGTGGGACCGACAGCCCCTCCCGTCTGCCCCCACCCCCACCGCGGTCCCTGTGAGGCTGAGCTTTGTGAATTAGAAGCCAGTACGATATCCCTGGTCCCCACCCTACCCCTCCCTCCCCACCGTCCCCGGAACAGATGGACCCAAAGCGAATAAAGAAGGACCTCACCAATGCCCTGCGGCTGCTGAGTCCTGGGGACCGCGTGATGCTGATCGGGACCACCAACCGGCCGCAGGTGGCCGAGATGAAGGGCCTTTGCCGAACCTATGAGCGCATCCTCCTCCTGCCTCGGCCCGATTATGCCTCTCGCTATGGTGAGGCCCCTTGCGACCCCGTGGACTGCAGCCCACCAGGCTCCTCTGCCCGTGGGATTCTCCAGGCCAGGATGCTGGAGTGGGTAGCCCTGCCCTCCTGCAGGGGATCTTCCCGACCCAGGTCTTCCCTGGTGGCTCAGATGGTAAAAGAATCTGCCTGCAATGCAGGAGATGCAGGTTCTATCCCTGGGTGGGGAAGATTCCCCTGGAGAAGGGAATGGCAGCCCACTCCAGTATTCTTGCCTGGAGAATCCCACGGACAGAGGAGCCTGGCAGGCTACAGTCTCCATGGGGTCGCACAGAGTTGGATATGACAGAGTGACTAACACTTTTTCACTTTTTTCATGGTGAGGCCAGGGAATGTGGGGTCAGGTCAGAGAAGGGGTCGAAGGACCACCCTTGCCAAAGCTCCCTGCTTCCCCCATCTGCCCCTGCTCTGAGTCCTGACCTCCACTCCAGGTGCTCTGGAAGGATGGCTAGACAAGCCACCCTGGGGCCTGGGGCCTGGTGTGCCTCTGTAGACATGGGCAGGCTGCTCAAGTCCTCGGAGTCTCACTTGCCATGTTAAGTGGGGAGGAAGATCCTTACCTCCCCAGGAGGAGGGGCGCTGCTGGACACCGAGCGGCCTTCCAGAAGCACAGAGCTCCTCAGTAGACATGGAGGCACCCACTGCCTCTCCCTGCCCCGTGTCCCCCCACCCCCAACTGCGCGCAGTGCTCTGGAGGCATATGATTGAGGCCCAGGGAGTCCAGGGGACCCAGCACCTGGACATCAGCGCCCTGGCCAAGGTGTCCGACGGCTACACAGCTGGCTGCATCCTCCAAGCCATCCAGGCGGTGCTGACCGAGCGGCGGCTCCTGCAGCTGTCCAAGCGGCCCCTCCTGACCTCAGAGTTCCTGGGGCCCCTGGCGAAGCTGGACCCGGTGTACAGGGAGGAGGAGGAGTCTCTGAAGGTGAGGCTTTGGCGGAGGGGGGCAGGACCAACAGCAGTGGGGGAGTCAGCCCTCTGAAGCCCCCCCCCAGGCCCATAGTGTACTTTGGACCCCTCCATCTGCTCCCCACGGAGCTCAGAAGAGGACTCGTGGGCAGGGCCAGCTGGGCACCCGCAGCCACTGACCCCAGGGATGGCCAGGGGAGGACCAGGGGCTGCAGGGCAGGGGAGGAGACCTCTAACCCCTGACCGTGGCCCAGAGTATCCGGTGATGAAACCAGGGCTCTGGCAGGAATCCTAGGACCCTAGAGGAGAGCAGAGGACTTGTGCGTGGAAGACGCAGATCCATCGGAAGGGAAGGGCGAGGTCAGCCAGCAGAGCGGAGGGTCTGACCTGTCACCTTCACCCTTCCTGCAACCCAGGACTGGTATTTCAAGACCCCGCTGGGCAAGAAGAGGATGAAGCTTCTCAAGGACCAGGATGCTGCTGAGGAGGCCAAGCTGGCAAAGGAGAAGAAGAAGAAGTGATGCTGAGGCTGGGGTGCCTGAGATTAGGAGCAGGACGGGTGGGGACCCATGGGCCAGGAGGGGACCGGGCCGGGGCAGAGGTATAAAGGGCCAGATGGCTCGGGGACCTGCTCTCTTTGTCCATGTCCGTGCTTCCCGCCCCTTGCTCTGTGCCCCTGCCCGGCTCAGCGTTGCTGCACTTTGCAGCCACCCTCTCTCCACCCCAGGCCCCACCGCTCACAAGCCAGCTCTGCTCTGGCTCCCAGACTCCTCTGACCCCGACCTGGTGTCTTCGCCTGCTGTCATTTCCCCGCCCTGGCTTCCCAGCCCTCCTCCTCCCCGAGGTGTCCGTGTATGCATGCTCAGTCGTGTCCGACCCTTTCCGACCACGTGGACTGGAGCCTGCCAGGCTCCTCTATCCACGGGATTCTCCAGGCAAGGATATACTGGAGTGGGTTGCCATTCCCTGCTCCAGGGGCATCTTCCTGACCCAGGGATTGAACCTGCGTCTCTAATGTCTCCTGCATTGGCAGGCAAGCTCTTTAGTACTAGTGCCATCGGTGAGGTCAGAGGTGTTTAAGGGAGAAAAATAGGAGAAGGAGGAGAAAAAGGTCTACAGTAAGTATAGAAGAAAAAACAAAAGCTGGAGCGTGGGACCAGCGGACCCTGGCTGTAACCTGAGTGGTCTCTCGTGGTTCTTTCCTGTCTCTGGGCCTCACTTTCCTTCTTCAGTGAAGTGAGGAGAGGTTGGATCTCCAAGGTCCCTTCTATTCTAGGGTTTATTTCTACAAGAGCGTCTCTGGGGCAGCAGTGGATCAGAGTAGGGGCAAGGGGAGACGGTTCTAGGGGAAAAGGCGGTAGAGAAAGGCAGGCCCCCGTGGGCAGGGCGAGGGCTGTGGTCAGACCCAGCACCTCCGCTGAGGGGTCTCACCATTCCTCTGAACACCACCGCTCCCATTCCCACCTGCCAGAGCTCAGCACTCCTTCCTATGACCCTCGGTGGCAGAGGTGGGGGATGAAAGGGACACAGCCTCCTGCCCTTGGTGAAAGGCCGCCCACGGGCTTCGAGGGGGACCCTAGGGAGCTCGGGATAACCATGCCATCGAGCTCTGGGAGCCCCAGGGTGATCGCCAAAAAAGCTGTGTAAGGATCGTGTGAATAAAGGTCAAAGCGTGTGGCCCGCGTCTTGAGGGCCAAGGGAGAGGAGACAGCTGGACTGGCCCGAGAGGGTCCCGTGCTGGGCAGGGGCCCCCCCGGGGGCTGGTTTCGAGTTTCCTTTCTCCCTTCTCCCCTTTTCATCTCCCCTGGGGAAGTGCTCTCTTTATCCTAAGGTACTCCCAATGGACAGAGTACTTCCTCCTTGATTGCCAGGTAGCGATGGCATGGGAGACCCCCGGGACCACCCAGAGAGATGGGGGTCAGCGCCAAGCTGGGCTGCCTGCGGGCTGAGCCCTCTGTCCCCAGCGCAGAGCACCCGTGGCAGGGATTCCTCACAGAGGGGAGGTGTTCTCTGCTGTTTGCTGGAGACCCCTAGCTTGCATTTGGGAGTGGGAAGGTACGGGGGTAGTTGGTGACACTCGGAAGGCAAGGTCCCCTCTCTCCCTACCTCTGGGGTCAGAGTCTGGACTTCTGGAGGCCGGCGCCATGAAGCACAGGACAGATGAGAAAGGCTGAGAGATGGCAGCTTGGGATCAACCCCCACCCCAACGCCTGCAACATGATGTCACACCTTGGCCATAGCACCCCCCTCTGGGGCTCCCTTTCCCTTCACCCAGGAAATTGCAGGTTGGACTCCACATCTGGGTGGTCCCTTCAGCCCTGCCACCTGTCCAGCTCTGCGGGGGAAGCTCTGAGCTCCACCCTGACCCCCTCCTCCAGGCTCCTCCCTAATTCCCCAGCCTGAGGCCTCCTTGCTTGGCAAGGCTGGGATGTCCAGGCTATTTATGGCCTATGGATGGGCTATTTATGGCGTGGCCTCTGTGTGCTCCTTGCCTCTCCCACCCCCCCCAACCCTCCAGGCCCTGAGCCTGGCTTCAGCCCAGCACCCACCTGCCCCGACTGCCAGCAGCATCACCCAGGGTCCTTCTCTCGCCCTGAAAGTGGCCATGCCCGGGAACAGGAGCTCCCCTCCCCAGCGGGGACACCGTCTGGGGTGCCTCCCCTCGGCCCCAGCTGGCCGGGTCTGGGGGGCCTGGTCCCATGAGGCCCGGGAGCGCCCTGGGCCCCCGCCGCTGTTGTGCCCGGACATGGCGCTGCAGAACGCCCTGTACACGGGAGACCTGGCGCGACTGCAGGAGCTGTTCCCCCCGCATAGCACGGCCGACCTGCTGCTGGAGAGCCGGGCGGCGGAGCCTCGCTGG
Source organism: Oryx dammah (assembly GCF_014754425.2). Classification (NCBI taxonomy): domain Eukaryota; kingdom Metazoa; phylum Chordata; class Mammalia; order Artiodactyla; family Bovidae; genus Oryx; species Oryx dammah. Next base: position 113,616,428 of record NW_024070202.1, on the reverse strand, counting down.
AGCAGCCACCAGAGGGGTGAGGGGCCCCGGACGGGGCTGAGGGCAGGGGGTCTGGACGCAGTGGCAGCCAGCACTTGAGGATAAGGAGCGGGCCCCAGGGCTGTTTCCTTTCCAGCCCGAGGCTTGCCGAAACCTTGGCCCAGGAGGCAAGTCATGTGGAGCCCAGAATAGCTCCTGCTGAAGCCCAGTGAGTGGCCAGCTCAGGCTCAGAGACGCCGAGGACCCAGAGACGCTGGCCCGTCCCCCTCCTCCTCCTCTTGGGCCCCCGCCTCCCCTCCCCTAACACCCCCGCACGCTCACAGCCTGCCCTCATGAGCTGGTCCCCAGAAGAGTGCAGGGGGCAGGGCGAGCCCCCTGGTGACAGACACGCCCTCTGTGCCAGGCTGGTGGAGAAGCCCCGCGGAGGGTCCCCAGAGTCTGGCCCAGGACCCATTGTCACCCGCACGGCCTCGGGACCTGCCCTGGCGTTGTGGCGGGCAGTGCTGGCTGGGGACGTGGGCTCCGTCTCCCGCATCCTGGCCGACTCCAGCAACGGCCTGGCTCCGGATTCCATCTTTGATACCAGCGACCCAGAGCGATGGAGAGATTTCCGCTTCAACATCCGCGCTCTGAGTATGGGCCAGGGTCATGGGGGAGGGAGTTGGAGCTCTGAGCGAGGGGTGGGTGGGAGGGAAGCCTGGGAAGGAGCCCTGGGCTCCGGCTTCCCAGCCTCTGCCCACCTCTCACCCCCAGCCCCCATTGCCTGGCAGCTCTTTGCCTCCACCAGGCTCTGAGGTCCTGTGTCCCCGTCTCTCCCTAGGACTCTGGTCACTGACCTACGAAGAGGAGCTGACCACCCCCCTGCACGTGGCAGCCAGCCGGGGCCACGTGGAAGTCCTGCGGCTGCTGCTGAGGCGGCGGGCGAGGCCCGACAGTGCCCCTGGGGGCCGGACTGCCCTGCACGAGGCCTGTGCCGCGGGCCATGCCGCCTGTGTCCATGTGCTGCTGGTGGCGGGAGCCGACCCCAACCTCCCTGACCAGGACGGGAGGCTCCCCTTGCACCTCTGCGGGGGGGCTGGCAGCCTCGAGTGAGTGACCCCTCACCCCAGCCACCCTGCTCCCCTCTTTAAGGGAGAGGCAGAGACAGCCGCAGGGAGGGTGAGGGAGCCTGTCTGGGCCTGGCAGGTCTGGTGAGCTGGTCGGAGTGGACTTTAGGATGGCCTGTGCTTGGAACGGTTTCTGCTTCCCAGTGTGGACAGAGGGCTGTGGCAGGGCCTGGATACGTGGCCTGGATTGGGGAAGCTGTGGATCTGTTATGTGGAGGTGGTTAATGTTTTCATTTTTCTGAGCTTACCCTACATCCCAGGCACTGTGCTAAGAAGTACAACACACGGCCCTGTAACTAAGGCCCGATCCTGCCCTTGGGGAACTGACTGTCCAGTCATCCAGACAGGCTGTAGAGGAGAGAAGACCCTTAGTTGGAGCCTGTGGTTGTCCTTGAGGGCAGGGTCTGGTTCGCAACTTGGCAGGTCCAGCATTTCCATGTTGGCAGGCACCCTCAGATCAGTAGGCTCAGGGACTGAACCCAACTAACCAAACTCACAAGAAACGGATGGCTATACATATATGTGACCCTGTATTATAACTGTAGGGGATATTCATTTACAGTGACCCAAATAATTATGCCCTATGTATCGGGGGCCTTAGAGAGTAAGTTTCTCACAATTTTTTGATGAATCTGGAATCCCAGCAAAGGGAAACTTGGCAAATCTGTGTACTAATTGTACATACAACGGAGGTCTTCTCTCTATGACTATACACCTGCCAATTTTCACATCTTGTACCTGAATGGCCCCCAATTTTTGATCCTTGGGCTCCCTTTTTGGGCCTTCTCCCTCCTGTTAACTTCATTGGCCTGCAGAGGATTCTATTGAGTCACTCATATTATGTTTGAAGATGTATGTATGACAGCATGGTCCAATAGAAATATACCATGGGTCATATATGTAATTAAAATTTTTCTGTTGTTGTTATTTAGTCGCTAAGCAGTGCCTTTGCGACTGCATGGATGGCAGCATGACAGGCTTCCCTGTCTTCCACCATCTCCCAGATCTTGCTCAGACTCATGTCCATTGAGTCAGTGATGCCATCCAACCATCTCATCCTCTATCGTCCCCTTCTCCTCCTGCCTTCAATCTTTCCCAGCATCAGGGTCTTTTCCAATGAGTCAGCTCTTCGCATCAGGTGGCCAAGATATTGGAGTTTCAGCTTCAGCATCTGTCCTTCCGGTAAATATTCAGGGTTGATTTCCTTTAGAGTTGACTGGTTTGATCTTCCTGCAGTCCAAGGGACTCTCAATAGCACCACAGTTCGAAAGAATCAGTTCTTCGAAGCTCAGCCTTCTTTATGGTCCAACTCTCACATCAATACATGACTGCTGGAAAAACCATAGCTCTGACTATATGGCCCTTTGTCGGTAAAGTGATGTCTCTGCTTTTTAATACGCTGTCTAGGTTTATCATAGCTTTGCTTTCAAGGAGCAAGTGTCTTTTAATTGATATGAAAAAGAAACAGGTGAAATTCATTTTTAAATAGTGGTAAATTACATGTAACATAAAATTTACCATCTTAACTGTAACTCAGTGTCCAGTTCAGTAGCACTAAGCACATTCACACAGTTGTGCAACCAGCAGGACCATCTAACCCCTGAACCTTTTAAATCTTGCAAGACTGAAATTCTGTATCCTTTGAACAATAACTCCCGACCCCTCCCCCGAGCCCCTGGCAACTACCCTCTACTTTTGGACTCTATGTATTGGAATGGTCTCCACACCTCTAATGAGTGCAATAATACAGTATCTGTCCTGTTGTGACTGGCTTATTTCATTTAGCATAATGTCCTCAGATGCATCCAGGTTGTAGCAGGTAACAGAATTTCCTTGCCTTTTAAAGGCTTGAATAATATTCCATGGAGTATGTCACATTTTATTTATCCAGTCATCTATTGAAGACTGCTTGTAATCATCATGTAGGTCACATGATATAGGAAGGTTGCATCATGCAGGAAGCACCGCGTAGGTTGCTTCCATGTTTTGGCTATTGTGAATAATGCTACCATGAACATGAACATATAAATACCCGTGATCAAGTGAAATTAATTTTAATAATATATTTTAATTAACACAATGTATCCACAATGTTATCATTTCAACATGGAACCAAGATAAAAAGAACATATGAGATATTTTCCATTCTTTTTTTGTACCAAGTCTTCAAAATTGGTGTGTACTTTGCACTTACAGCACATCTTAGTCAGGATTAGCCATTCAGTAAGTGCTTGGTGGCCACAGAATCGGACAATGCCATTCTGTGAAGTCCCACATTTTTAGTGAAGTCCCTGTGTTCCAGCCCGGCTCCCTGAGATCACACTTGGTGATAATCATTCCTTTTAAACAAACAAACAAACAAAAAAAAAAACAAAGGGAAAGTGTTAGTCGCTCTGCCCATGGAATTCTCCAGGCAAGAATACTGGAATGAGTAGCCATTCCCTTCTCTAGCAGATCTTCCTGACCCATGGATCAAACCCTGGTCCCCTACATTGCAGGCAGATTCTTTACCATCTGAACCACCAGGGAAGCCCCTTGATTAAGTACACATTTTTAAAATTATTATGGAGGGACTTTCCTGGTGATCCGGTGGCTAAGACTCTGTGCTCCCAATGTGGAGGTCCCAGGTTTGATCCCTGGTCAGGGAATCCCATGTGCCATAACTAAGAGTTTGCATAGTGCAACTTAAAGATCCTGCATGCAACAACTAAGATCCAGCTCAGCCAATAAATAAATCAATAAGTAAATATTCTTTAATTATTATGGAGAATTTCAAACCTGTAGAAAGGTGGACAGGATCATATAATAGGCCCCACGATCCATCACCATCTATATCACCCACTTCCCCTGCCCATTGCTGTTTTGAACTCTTAGCTGATAGTTTTTCAGGCATTGTCTCATACGCCACTCACAACAACCTCTTGAGTCTAGGCATTAGCAATTATCTCCTTTCCACAGCTCTGCTGGAGCTCAAAGAGACTGCGTTCCCTTAGCCTTGAATTCTGGGGCACAGGTCCTTGTCGTAATAGTAATACACAGTCTTCTAAGAGGACTGTTTTGCTGCAAATCTGGCTGGCCAATTTTGGTTTTGTTGATCTTTCTCCCACCACCCCAATTTCCATTTGTGCCCACTTTCAGGCCCCTTCCCACTCCAGTTCCAGCATGCAGAGCCCTGCAACCATCCTGGTGCCCCTGGACTGGAATGCCAACTCTTCCCTCACTGGCTGTGTGAACCCACCAAGACCCTCCACCCTCACGGCCTCAGTGTCCTCATTTGAACCCACCCTGGGAATGAACCAAGTCAGGGCACGTGGTGCCCGCAGAAGGTGCCTGTTCTAACTGAGCAAGGGCTGCTGGCGCCTTTGCTCCCATCCAGGGTTTAGGGCACTTCTGCTGAGAGCACGGGGCTTGAGAGAGGGCACTGGAGATGCTGCAGAATGTTGCCAGGATCTTAGTGCCAGGCAGGCTGGAAGGGGATGGGCAGACAGCACCAGGGCCACCCAAGGGTGCCCCAGGGTTTGCTTTGCTCACACCAGCAATCATGCAGGGGTGAATGTCTCCACGCCAGTCTTCCTCCCCCACGGCTTTCTTGCCCTTACTAGGTGCGCCGATCTGCTCCTGAGGTTTGGGGCGAAAGTGGATGGTCGGTCGGAGGAGGAGGAGGAGACCCCTCTGCATGTGGCCGCCCGGCTGGGCCACGTGGAGCTGGCGGACCTCCTCCTGAGACGCGGGGCCTGCCCCGATGCCCGCGATGCCGAAGGCTGGACCCCGCTGCTGGCTGCCTGTGACGCCCGCTGCATGTCCCCCGCCGACGCCGAGGCCACCACGGCCCGCTGTCTCCAGCTGTGCCGCCTGCTCCTCTCCGCCGGGGCCGACGCAGACGCCGCCGACCAGGACAGGCAACGGCCCCTGCACTTGGCCTGTCGCCGCGGCCACGCGGACGTCGTGGAGCTGCTCCTGGCCCGCGGCGTCGGCGCCAACGCCATGGACTACGGGGGACACACGGCCCTGCACTGCGCGCTGCAGGGCCCAGCCGCGGCCCTGGCCCAGAGCCCGGAGCGCACGGTGCGCGCGCTGCTCAACCACGGGGCCGTCCGCGTGTGGCCAGGGGCTCTCCCCAAGGTACCGGCTGGGGCCGGAAGGAGGGCCGCGAGAGCAGGGTGGGGGTGTCGGGAGACCCGGTCGGTGCGCCAGGTTGCTCTGGACGCAGGCAGCTCCAGATGGGGGTCAGTACTTTGTCTTTCAGCCCAGCCCAGCAGGGCGCAAACCGCACCCCAGCAGGAGGTGGGGAAGGTTTGCTTGTGCGCCTGCGCACATGCATATCCACTGCCTGCCGTGCATGTGCACGTGTTTGCATGTGCGTGTGTGTATGAACCGAGGGCTGAGGGGCCGGACTCTAAAGGATCTGAAAAGACAGAAGAGTCAGGTCTGATGGGGGCCAAAAGGGCTAGTTTCTTCCTCAGAGGAGAGAGCGGATGAATGAAGCGTTTAGGAAGCTCCCCCTGACAGTGGGACCCGTTCAGAGAGAAACTCCAGTCACAGGAAACACTGGCCCGGGGCAGAGTGATAAGCCTGGTCTTGAGCTTCAAGGCGGACGAGAGAGCTTAGCAGACCATGCACCAGGGACACCCGCAGCTGTTATGCTGGCACCAAAGAAAACACACTCACTGTCAATTTCCAATCTCTGCCTTATATTTAACATTAATATCCCCGAGGGGGGTTCAGGCTGAAGATATGTGCTACCGATGCCCTGGCAGGGGGACCCTGTCCACGCTGTGCTGTGTCTAGAAAATGCTATATAATATCTCGGAGGATGTTGGACCTCAGGGTGGGGACCCTGGTTCTCATAGGGGCTGGGTCAGGATGGGTGTAGGGCACCAGGCTGCGTGCCGGTCCCTCGCTCCCGCCTCTGGGCTTGAATCATCCAGCCCCGCCCAATTCTGGATGCTCCCCTGCTATCCCCACCTCTCCCCTTCACTCATAAACCTAGAAGCATCTGTGTAGATTCCTAAGCAAGGCCAAATAATTAAACAGCCCGAGAGTTCGGCAGATTGGTCTCCCCTTTGGGAAAATACAAGAAAATCAACAATTAACACTAATTAATCTCCTATTAACACCAGATAATTAGGAGAGGAGCAATTCCCGGTAATCTGACAGTGGCTCTGACAGCTAATGATTCCCCTTTGGGGAGGGGATGGGAGGAGAAGGCAGAGTAGTGAATGGATATTCTGGGACACCACTGCCCGCCCCTGCAGCCCTGTTCTGTTCTCACTGCCCTGGGGACAGGCCGACAAAGCAAAGTGCCCCCTGCGTCCCTTCATCTGGGCTCCACAGCATCCCAGGTGATCAAACAGTTGGCATTCATCTCCCACAACCTGCAGCTGCTCTGGGATTGGCTGGGGTGCCTGTCCTCCAGCGCAGAGCTTCTCCCTGGCCCACTGGTGACCACTGTCAGCCTCCAGCCAGTCCTGCAGAAGCCACCATACTGGTCTGGGTGCTCAGACTGGAGCCAGGGTCTGGCTGTGATGTTTGTTCATGTGACTCTAGGCAAGTCCTGGGATTCTCTGAACCCATGTTCCTTGCGTGTGATACAGTCTTGACCTAAACTGAGTGGGAACAGTGGAAACAAACAGCCCTGACCATGCTCCAGACCTGTTCTAAGGTGTGTTATCCTAGACGCATGGGTTTCTTCAGTCCTCCCAACAACCCTGGGAGGCAGATGGCAACTGAGAACACAGGCTCTGGAGCCAAGGACACTACCTGTGTGACCATCAGCAAGTCGCTTCAATCTCTCCAGTTCTCTGTTTTCCTCTTTACAATAGGGATGTAACAGTGTGCCTGCTTCATGGGTTAGTGTGAGAACAAATGAGTCACATATATCAAGCCCTTTGGACAAGGCTTAACCTCGAGATACTGCTCCTCGTCAGTTAGCCAGTGTTGTTCTAAAATTAAATAATGTAGATGAAAGCACTTGGGAAGCTACTGGGCATGATCCCAATGTAGGGATCTTTAGACAAGGGATGGAGTGCTTCAGGTTAGAATAGCCACCGGGGGCTTCCTGGAGGAGGTGGCACCTGGGATGGGCAGGGCTTGGAGAGATGGAGGAGGAAGATACAGGTATTCCAGGCGGAGGGCAGAGGCAGAACTCCCAGAGTGGTCTGGGAAGGGCAGAGAGACTGGCATAAACGGCAGGCAGTAGCAGCAGGTAAGAACAGGAAAGTTATACATAACCAGCCCGAAGCTCTAAGGAGGAGCGAGACCAAGAGGCCTGCTCCAGGCACACGAACTGGGGCAGTTCCGGTAAGCACTGCCCAGATGCAGGGACAGAAGCAGAGGGCCTACGGTGCATGAGATGCTTTCTCCCTGGACAAGGCCTTCCACCTGCTCCCACTGCCCAGCAGCATTCAGCACATGCAGCACTCCCAGCCTGCCAGGCAGAAAGCTCTCCTTTCCTCGCAGGCAGGGGTGTTAGAGACCCGAGTGTTACATGCAAGTGTGCGCAGCTTACATTCAGGAACGCTGCCTGAGAGACCGCTCTCAGCTGTTCTCAGGTGTAATGAAAGGTCCAGGGCCACTGCCTGAAAAACATCAAGAGACAGAGTGGCTGAAGCACGATTCAGCTTACATGCATCACGTGCAGGCATGGAGCAGATGTTGGTTCCTGGGTATGTCTGGGCTGTGCACGGCTGACTTTCTGACCATGGGGACGGTGGCCCAGCACAAGCTGCCTCCCAGCATGGCTCGCCCCTCACAGCACAGGCCACCTCCTCAGACAGGCCTTTCTTGACTACCCATCTAGGACCGTGCCCTCCTGACCGCACTTAGCCCCTGAGCCTATTTTCTTTGTAGCGGCGTATACGTAAGTGGCTATTAATGTGTTGTGTGCTCCTTCTTTTCTGCTTTGATATTTTTTTATTTGACTGTGTCGGGTCTTGTGGCATGCGAGAGCTTCATTGCATCAGGTGGGATCTTTTGTCACGGGGCATGTATTCTCTAGTTGTGGCGTGCTGGCTCAGTCATTGCAGTGCATGGGCTCTCTCATTGAGGCACATGTGTCCTTGGAGCACGTGGGCTTAGTTGCCCTGCAGTATGTGGGATCTTACTTCCCTGACTAGGGAGCAAACCCGCGTCCCCTGCATTGCAAGGTGGATTCTTAAACACTGGGAAATCCCGCATTTTCCTTCAGAAAGAGAAGCTCCCAGCTGACGAGGACATGTGTCTCCTCCTCATGTCTGGGTCCCCCAGTGCTGGCCCAGAGTAACCCTCAGTAAATATTTGTTAAAGGAAGAATGAAAGAATGAATCTGGCTGCAGCTTGATCCTAGGCACACTCCCACATCAGGTGTCTGCTGGCCTTTTTCCTTCTTCTTAAATGCTCTCCTCGCCTTTACAGCCCACGCTTGCCTCTCTGTGAATCCCTCCTGGACCACCCAGAACTCCTGCCCCGTCTCCATCCCTCCCCTGGCACCAGCGGGTTCTGCCTTATACGTGATTGATCTTTCTGTCTGCTCAGGAGCTCCAGCCTCAGGTCAGGGACCCCTTTCCCACCCAGGAAGATGCAGAACAGAGCCTTGTAGAGGCAGACAGGAGAGCAGGATGAGGTAGTAGTTGACGGCAAAGAGTACACCGCTGGGCTTGGATGGCTGCAACCACAACTTGGGCAAGTTACTTCTCTGAGCCTCAGCTTCCCTTGTCTGTAAAATGGGGACAGCAATAGTCCATATCTGCAGGGCTGAGAATTGTCAACACACGTAAAGTGCTAGGAAAATATCTGGCATAAATTACGCAGAGTAGAAATGCTAGCTGTTGTATTGCTTTCCTGTCATAGCCATAACAAAGTACTGCAAACTGGGAGGCTTAAAACAATAGAGATGTATTCCCTTTCAGTTCTGGAAGCTGGACATTCAAAAAACCCAAGTGTAGGTAGGGTTGGCTCCTTCCAGAAGCTCAGAAGGAGAATCTGGGCCAGGCCTGCCTCTGAACGTCTGGTGGTTGTCCACAATCCTTGGCGTGCCTTGGCTTGTGGGCACATCACTCCAATCTCTGCCTCCATCATCACATGACATTCTCCTTGTGTGTCCATTTTCTCTTATGAAGACCACAGTCATATTGGATTAGGACCCACCCTAATGACCTCATTTTTACCTTGATTACATCTGCAAAGACTATTTCTATGTAGGTCACATTTCTAGGTACTGGGATCAGGATGTCAGCATATCTCTTGGGGGACATAGTTCAACCCACAATAGCTGTTTCTTGGCTGTTTCATCACCGGGCCTGTTCTGCCGGGGACCAGCCGCGTGTGGTAACCCCTGGAGCACTGACGCAGCTCTGCCCCCTGCAGGTGCTGGAGCGCTGGTGCACATCCCCGCGGACCATTGAGGTCCTGATGAACACCTACAGTGTCGTGAAGCTTCCTGAGGACGCCGTGGGCCTGGTGCCTCCTGAAACTCTGCAGGTCAGATTTTCGGATCCTGAACACACAGTCACCCAGCCTGCCCCAAGAGACTTCCAGCTCCTAAAGGGAAGCCCTGTGGGTCCCGCCCCCCCCATTCTGCCCCCACATTAGTTACTAAGGAAAAGAAAACTCAGAGTGAATACCTGAAACACTCCTGATTTCTAAGAGGCTCCTGGAGACTCCCCCTGCCCGCCCCCCCACCCCCCACTTTAGAAGCAGGTGCCCCCTGCCCAGGGCTCCCTCTGAGCCCCTCGTTCTGCCCCCAGAAGCACCATCGTTTCTACTCCTCCCTCTTCGCCCTGGTGAGGCAGCCCAGATCCCTGCAGCATCTGAGCCGCTGTGCGCTCCGTGCCCACCTGGCGGCCTGCCTGCCCCACGCCCTGCCCCGCCTGCCCCTGCCGCCCCGCCTGCTCCGATATCTGCAGCTGGATTTTGAGGATGTGCTCTATTAGGTGAGCCTGAGGCTCTGTGGACCGCCCCAGTCGTTGGGGGCTGGGGGAGGGCGGGGCGGAAATGGGTGTGAGGCAAGATAAATGTGGGGGCAGGGCCCTAGACAGAGCTCCCCAGACCACCGGCCCTCTCTGAATCCACCCCTCTCCTTCCAGATGCCCACTGCCTTTTGAGAGAGTCTGAAAGCAGATGCCTCAGACCCTAGGGGATGCCAGCCCACTGCTCACAGCGCCTGGGACTCGGGACTGAGTTGAACGGATTCAGGCCTAGGTGGCCCTCTCAGCAGGAGGCCCAACTCCACAGGGAAGAGTGCTGTCATTCTCCCCAGGAGAGGCAGACAGACCAGGTGGCCAAGTGACATCTGTTGGAGAGAGAGCTAGGACTCATGGCAAATGATATATACTCTCCTGGGGGGGGGGAGGGTGTCTCCTGAGGCACCCTCCAGACTGTCCAAACCCTGTGCTCACATTAAAAATATACAGGCCTGTGTTATTGGATGCTGTCTCCAATAGCCCCTCCTCTAAGCTGGCGGGCTCACGGGGACTCGAGACGGGCAGATTTATGGGGTCCCTTGGATCTGCCCCACCGTGCCAGCTCTATCACCTGCCTCTTTTGGTCTCCACCAGCTACTGAGGGATCCCAGGCAGACCTGGCCCTCTGGCCACGATGAGGGGGAATAGTCATCCGGTGAGATAGTGCAAAAAAGGCCTGAAAGAGAGCCAGTGGGAGGACGGGGGAGCAAAGAGGCTTGGGTAAGGAGAATGAGGCTGTGGAATGAGGCCGGGCAGACCGTGGGGCAGGGCGGTACAGGCAGCCCCAGGCTTGGGCAGCGAAGTGAGGGCAGGAAGACAACCGGAGGTGGATGCACAGGGCAGCCAGCTTGGCGTAACCCTGGACCAGGTGAGAGTGAAAGACGCAGGTTTAGAAAAGCCGAAACAACTCTGCCTGCTGCCTGTCCCGTAGGTCGGATGTACACCTGGGTCCGGGAGCTGAGCTGAGACGTAACACCCCTGGGTTCTAGTCCCAGCTTTGCCATTAACTTGCGGAACAGACGTCTCTTTCCTGCTCTGGACGCAAGCTTCTGCATCTGTCAAACAAGAGAGAAGGAGAGGGTCCCTGAGGGTCTTTGCAGGCCCAGGATTTAAAGAATTTACAGGCAGCCCCAACAGCCAGGAGCCCGTCTGAGACCACAGGAGGGAGGTGGCCTTGCTCGGAGCCACGGGGCAGCCAATCCAGTGCACGGTGACCCGTGACGTCAAGGGTCGCCGGACAGATTTCCTAGCGGCCCGGAGTGCGCACGCGCCGAAGTTTGCACCTTTTCCCACCAGTCGCTAGGAGCAAGGCAGCAAGGTGAGGGGCCAAGAGGGTGAAAGGCGGAGGGGGCGTGGCCTGAGGGGCGTGGCCTGAGGGGGACAGACGGCGCGAAGTCCTAGACGACCTCGAGATCGCGGAGCTGAGCGGGCCCTGATTCCCACCCGGCCTCACGGACCTCGGGCTGACCGGCCCGCGTGGGCTTCCAGCTGTAGGGCGCAGGCCCACAAGCGGTCGGGGCGGGGGCTGACTGAGGCCTGGCCCCTAGGCTGTACACGGTCCAGACCCGGCCAGACCCCGCAGGGCCCCCTCCCAGGGGAAGTGGGCCCAGGCAAAGAAATTAGGAAGCGGTTTGGGGCAGGCTCAGGTTCCGCCCCCGTCCTGGGGAGCCCCGTCTTATCCCAGTGCGGGACCAGGGCAGAATGCCCCTTATCCCATTCATTGGTTCAGCAGGGGTTTGAGGGCCTCCCGCGGGCAGGACACCGGCCACACAAAGGCCTGGCTCCCCCATCCCCACTGGAAAGTTCACTCCAACGGTGACAGAGACACTGAGCAAACAGACGGGAAACTTCCAGGGTGATAAGACCTCCACAGAGGGTTTCACTGGTGATTGTCCAAGAGCGGATCAGCCGCTGAGCACAGGTGACATGGACCTCCTCTTTGAGTAGGTGACATTTAACCTGAGGCCTGAGTGACAAGGAGGAGCCAGCCACGTGAGTGGAGTGACGGAGACACGGAAGTGACATGGACTGACGTGGACTTTGAAAGATGGCTCTGGCTGCTGAGAGGCTTGGGCGAGGGGAGAGGTAGCGAGGAAGGGTGAGAGCCCAGTTCAGAGGCTATTTCAGGAGCCCTGGCAGAGATGGAAAAGCAGGGGATGAGACTTGGGATCCTTTCTGGAGACTCCATGGAACTTGATGGAGTAGAAATGGAAGGCTTAAGGAAAATGTAGCCCAGGATGACTCCTCCAACCTTTTTTGGGGGCAGAGCAACACTGGATGGAGGGTGGGACTAATTTGCTAAGGTGGGGAAGGTAAGAAAGGGGCAGATGGCGGGGGAGTCAGAAAGTCTGTTTGGGAGATGTTAAGTTTGAACTGCCTATTACAGATAGCAAAGAAGCTGTGTGACATGGTCATTTAAATCTATGAATTTGGAATCCAAGAATGAGGACAGGCCTAGGGATATAAATAGGGGCGAATGGATGTGTTTGCATGTGAAAAATATTTAAGGCTCTGTCCCAAGAGAATCTTGACTCTCAAGGGGACGACGACTTTTCTGAGAAAGTCCTGTTTATGCATTTTGATGGAAATTCTAGTTCATTTGCATCCACGTCATTCATTTTGTACTTCCTGAGTCCCAGGTTTTAGGCACTAGATACAGGGCTGTGAATGAGACCTGCTCCCACCCTAGTCTGAGAATTTTCCATCTAGTCTGAGAAACAAGTGTGTGAATATCGAGTTCAGATACAAAGGGCAATGTAGTGAATGCAAAAGACTTGTGGGAGCAGGATTTGAGGGCCTGAAGGAGGAAGGAGAGCAGGAGCAGCAGGGGGTCCTGGGAAGACTTCGCAGAAATGGGAGTGCCTCCCCAAAAGTGGTAAGAAAGGCGGAGGACTTCTGGACATATCTGGAGAGCACTGGTTCATGCAGGAGGACTTTTAAGAACGTAGGGCATAAGGGAAGAAAGGCGATGTGGAGTGGTTACTACGGGAGGCTGCTGACCAGTTTCGCGCGTTCTCTTCTTAGCAGGGCGGTGTTAGGAAGGTCCTTTCTGGGGTTAGACATCCAGACACTTCTTGCAAGCCAGGGAGCTTCCTCCTCAGCCGCCTGGCTGCGGGTCCCGCGGGCCCAGAACCTCTCCCCGGTAATTGCTTTCCGTAATGTGTTTGCTCCAAACCAATTTCACGCCTCCGTGAGGACTCCGCCCTGCACTGGAGCGCGGACCTCCCCACCACCAACCTACCCGCGTGTATCACGTGCGCGGCACACAATCGGCACACATTTAACCCAACGATATGCAGAGTTCAAGTACCTGGATACAGCCAATATACATGAAACTACACGTGTGTATGCTAGGCTTTAAGACCCTCGTGTACAGCCGTCCCCCGCCCCTCCCGCCCCAACCAGTGCACTCACAGTAAAGGCCCCTGCAGCGCCCAGCGCGCCGGCCCTCTGACGGCTCACCTGGTGAGGTTCCTTTGCTCTCCGCGCGTCTCCCGGACTAACGCCAGGGGGCGCTGCAGCACTCCGCGGCTCTTTCGCGGTGAAGCAGTTGCGCGCTGCTGCCACCAGAGGGTACCCGCGGACAGAGCCCGAAGCTCCCCACCGTCAGTGGACACTTGCCCAATGAGGGAGGCGAAGGTGTATTTGGATTTGACTTAAAAGAGTACTTCGTTGTTTTTTTTTTTTTTCTGGGTGCTGGTTCCCAGTCCGTGAACGGTGGCCAGATGAGGAGGTCGACACAGGCACACGCAGAGAGGGTAGATTCAAAATAAAATTCTTCCGTAGAGAATTTCCCCAACTGGTGAGTAGTTAGATGGGACAAGTCAGCACATGGGCAGCCAAAGAAGCATTTTTAGCATTCCATTTTAGACGATGAGGGGAAGTGCTTACCTATACAGGCCTGTCCAGGGATTCAATAGGAGAACCAGAGAGTTTTCTTCTCAGTAAAGAAAGGAGGCGGGTCCCTTCAGGTTTGAGAGTGACAGCTTCTGTCCTTGGTACTGATGGGAGAGTTAGAAACTGTGTTTGGAGAGCCCCTGATAGGAAGAACGTCCGTAATCGACCACTCTGCTTTCCTTTGTCCAGTTAGTGAAGGAAGAACTCATTTTGAAGGGTATTTCCTTACATTCACGTGATTGTTGCAGGAGCTTTCTGACAAGACGGGGTATGCTCAGTTGCTCAATTGTGTCTGACTCTTTCGGCCCTTTGGACTGTAGCTCACCAGGTTCCTCTGTCCGTGGGATTCTCCTGGCAAGAATACTGGGGTGGGTTGCCATTTCCTCCTCTAGGGGATCTTCCCCACCCAGGGATTGAACACGCCTCTCCTGCATCTCTTGCATTGCAGGCGGGTTCTTTACCACTGAGAAACTCAGAGTAGATATTAATTGCTCTCGCTCATGGATGGAGAAGTTAAGTCAAAAGGGGGCCAAGATCACATGGCCCAGAGAGGAGTCAGAACAGAAACTTAACTTTAGGTGTTTTGTTTTTTTTTTTAATTTATCCAACCAGTGCTCTTTTCCCTTTACCATGCAGCCTCAGTTCCACGATCCATGACAGGGCAGGAAAAGGAAATGGGCTGCTTCAGTTGCCACTATGTATGTGAGGGTTTTATTCTAATTCAGCTACTGAATGTCAAGGACTGTGCAGAAGTCACACTTCATGACCCCAGCATGGCAAGGGAACAGATTGAGGATAAAAATGGATTACCAAATACAGTATCTCACAGACACACACCACACCAGAGCCATACAAAGCCCAGAGGTCTCACGCGCCTTATTTCAGAGTTGGTGGCCCACTGGGACTTGTTGGCAACAAGCTTTAAGCCTCTATGCTCTGTGTCAGCTTGAGCAGAGAATTCCACTTTGCAGAGTGTAGTTCTGGGCAGTGCATTCTTGGCTTGAACTAGACGATCTACCTCTTCAAGATCAGAGGGTCTTTAACCTTGAATCCTCGACAACACACGATCCATTTCATCCCATCAAAAAGTGACAGACTTATTAAAGTGGCCCTTTACTGGGGGAACTAGTTGGGGGTGGGGGCTAGTCAGGGAGGAGATTTCAATATATATACTTTTGAACTTTTGAAATTTTGTGTTCGATGGTTTTCTTACATATGCAAAAGGTGAATGTAGTTACTTTTTAAAAAATGGCTCTTCCTTCATGCTGTATTTGATTGGTGGTGTTAATACTCATACAGCTTTAATTTCGGTGATTGTAGCCCAAAAGTTGCCTTGGTAATTTTTCAAGTCAATAAGCCGCTATTATCTATCCAACACTGTAAAGTCATCACCCCAAGTACTGATGTCTCACTTTTTAATACAATTTTGAAGTCTGGTTTTCCACATGGGTACCATGCAGTACTTGGTTAATTTTACAAAGGGTTCGGAATACCTTTAGGAGCATGGACAAGGATTATCCTTGTACTTTAGTAGTGATTGGTGTTCGCAGACTTGAATTAAGGCACCTCTTCTTTCTCCATATCAACATGTGCCTCCAGACTTGATCTCTACGAAGTTTCAAGACATAGCCTGAGACAGATCAGGACTGTGGAAACCACACCCTTCTCCCTCGACCTCTCTGATGCACTGCCAGTCAAGCATAACGAAAGAAAGTCCCACCCTCTTCTGTCCCTCTTTGGTGACAGTGTCTTTCAGGGTGCTGATTTGAATACATCAGTCTAACATGAGCCAACACGACACTCCCAATGTGAATAAAGTTCCCTGAGATCCAGAGTTCCCACCTGCCTTGCCTTCTGTCCAAACGCTGACTCCAGTGTGAGTTTTCCTCCTCACCGGAACCAGATAATTCCTGTATTAGACTGCATCTTCCTAAACTCGTCTGCTCCTGCTACTGTGAATTTCAGCTTGCTTGGCTCTCCCTGGCCCCACCTGAATAACAGTGAGCAGACGACCTTCGTTTAGTTAGCCAGGGTTGCTCTCCGTCCTGAGGCTCCGGTCACTTTCTTCCGGTAACTTTCCTGACTTAAGTCTGTCTTGCCCACTGACCTGAGGCTGCTATCCAGCAGCAGAGCCCGGTGACTTTTGCCTCTAGAGTGACAACTACTTCTGGAAATCAGGAGGAAGCGGGGGAGGGTAAAAGGCGCGCCATTCCTGTGTCTGAGAAGGGGGGGAGGTGAGCAGAGTCATCTGCAATTAGCGGATAATTAGCGCCGCTGACCCTTGGGGCTCATCAGAGCTCCCGGGGCCAGCCCCCAGCAATCAGCCAGGGCAGGTCGAGAGTGTCAGGCCCAGGAATGAATAGGGCTCATCAGCGGCGCGGGAGTCGGGGAGCCAATCAGGAAAATTAATAGCGGAAGAGAGGGAGAGCGAGCGAGGAGGGAAACCCGGACAGACAGACAGACAAGAGAGACCGATGTAGGCGAGAAATGAGGGGGCCGATAGAATAAGGCGGATGGAATCGGGAGTGAGAAACAGGAGCCATCAGATCGGAATTGGGATAGAAAGGAGGGCGGGAAAGGAGACTGAGGGAGGCAGGAAAAGGACGAAAAGGATGGGAAAGATGGAGGGAGCAGGGCGAGAGGAACGGTGAGTACTTGGTACAGTGTGGGCACTGGAGGAAATCGCCCACGGAGGCCAGGGTGAGGGACCCGGGGAGTCCGCGACGGAGGGGGAGTGAGGAGGAGCCAGTGACAAAGGGAGACCGCCGGGGGCGAGGGTGAACCGGGTCTCCCGAGGACGGAAAGGATCCCCCCCACACCGAGATGAGCGGTCCAGAGTCGCGGGACCGCGGAGGAGCGCGCCCCCTGCCGTCCGCGCCTCGCCGCCCGAGGGGACGCCCGCCGCGTGGTCCGCCCGGGGGACCCGGGAGGAGGCGTCGGGGGTCAGGCGGCAGGCCACGCTGGGGTACTGGCCCTGAGTCCGACGGAGGGCGGCGGCCCGGACCGGGGCAGGGGCGGGGGGTGCTCCGATCGCGCGCCAGCCCCCACGCCCTCGCCGCGCCCTCCGCCCCGCGCTCGGTCCACGCGGGGGCCCGCCTCCGGATCCCCGCCGGGAGCCGAGTGGGCAGAGCGGGGTGGGGGGGGGCTGTGGGCGGGCGGGCGGGAGGGAGGGGCACTGGTCCCGCCGCTGCCGCTGCCTCCTCGGCGGCCGCAAACTTTCACAAAGCGGCATGTCCGGCCTCATCAATCTCCATTAATAATAGTTGGTTGGGCTGCGGGGGGCGGGCGGGGGTCCCGGGCCGGCCGGCCGGCCGGGCCGCTGGGAACGGGCTCTGCGGAGGGAGCGGGAGCCCGGGCGCGGCGGCTGCGGGCGGAGGGAGGAAGTGAAGCGTAATTTGAGGAAGATGGATGAGTCCGGAGGGCGACACCCCCAGCCCGCCCGCTTGCCCGCCCCCTCCCTCCTTATGAGCGAGAGGAGCGCGGCGCCGGAGCCACACTGCGCCGAGCCCGCGCCCCGCCGCCACCTCGGCCCGGGAGCCAGGCAGCTAGCCCGGCGTGCGCGCGCGGGGCGCCCAAGCCGCGGGGGCGCACGGCGGCGCCCGGAGGGGAGCGCCCCGGGGCGGCCGCGGCTCTGGACACCATGCAGCG
>NW_024070202.1:113545363-113598459 GCF_014754425.2 Oryx dammah | reverse complement strand
GGCCACTTGCTGTACACCGGCTACCCCATGTTCATGCCCTACCGGCCCCTCGTGCTGCCGCAGGCGCTGGCCCCCGCGCCGCTGCCCGCCGGCCTCCCGCCCCTCGCCCCGCTTGCCTCCTTCGCCGGCCGCCTGACCAACACCTTCTGCGCGGGGCTGGGCCAGGCCGTGCCCTCGATGGTGGCGCTGACCACCGCGCTGCCCAGCTTCGCGGAGCCACCCGACGCCTTCTACGGGCCCCCGGAGCTCGCCGCCGCCGCCGCCGCCGCCACTGCCGCCGGAAACCACCCCGAGCCGGGCGGCCGACGCCCGGAGGGCGGGCTGGACGCCGACGAGCCGCTGCCCGCCCGGGAGAAAGTGACAGAACCCCCAGCGCCCCCGCCTGCGCACTTCTCCGAGACTTTCCCAAGTCTGCCGGGTAAGTGCCCAGGGCCGACCGGGGCGCCGGGCGGGAAGCTGGTCCCCCTGGAAGTCCGAGGCGGCAGCCTGCTCTCGGAGCCCCGGCACCTGCTCAGAGCCCCCGGAGTCCTGGAGCTCCAGATGCGCCGCCGTTGTGCGCAGCCGCCTCCAGGTCCCAGATCCGCCGCCCGCTCTACCTCCAGAGAGCCTGCAGCCTCGGCCAGAGACTCGCGCGTGCTCCCGGCCATACCAGCGGGTTGCCTCCCGGCGGTCTAGTCCTCCGGCCCCGGCTCCCGCGGCTGCTTGCAGAATCTCTTGCTCCTCTGCTGGGAATAGAGAAGCTGCACTTGTGGGATTCCTGGGGACCCCAGCCAGACCCCCGGGTGAGGGGGCAGTGGGGCTTCTGCGGAGACGGTGGTATTGACCCCCTGCGGGCCCTGGGAACGCAGGGGCAGAGGGAGCGTCTTAAAGTGGTGCCGATGGTGGGGGGACCTGTGTGACTCTTGGGTGTGGAGGTCGCTTCTGAACTGGCGGATATACAACCAGGCCTTGGAGAATCTAGCGGGAGCCTAGCACTGCGTACTGAGGTGGTCTGGGAGGCCCAGAGACAGGCTGAAGGCCGGGCTGAGTGGGGTGTGGCCCCAAGGCCTGGGAGTCCAGAATCCAGCTAAGATCCTGGACCCAGTGAAATTCAGCTAAGAGATCGTACAGGGATCTCCTATCCTCCATAGGAGAATCACCTCTCAGGAAAGGTGAAGTGTATTCAAACAACCCCGTTTGGAATCAGTCCAAACAGGCCTCCCTGTTGACCTTTAACCCCTAGAAGCTGGAACAGCTTTCACTCTCCAGAGGCAGATTCGGATGTGCTGAGACCCACAGCTTTTGCAGCTTGGTGGGTGGGCCCTATTTAAGAAAAACAGGGACTGCTTGCAAGTGTGGCATTCCTGAGGCTTCAAGTTCTTTAACATCAGGATGAACCTGCCTCTGCTTAACCATTCATCACATCCAGTTTAGCAGGTGGAAGGGACCCAGGAGGCTTGGGGGAGGACACTAGTGGAGACAGGAGAGCCAGGAGCTCCCTTTGTCCTTCGCCAGGGGAGAGCTGTCCCCGGGGAGGGGTTCCTGGGCCCTTTCTCAGAGTTGTCCAAAGGGCCAGTACTTCTTCCAGACCCCAAGGGCTGCTCTGGAGTATGTCTGCCTCTTCTTTCCCCCTTTAGCCCTGGGCATTCTGGCTCTGGGGTACTCAGCTGCTGGTTTTTTGTACCTGGTTGGACCAGGAGGAACCAGTGACTGAAATCTAGGCAGCATCTCCTGGGAAGGATCCAGAGGAAATGATAGAGCTGGGAGGAGATGTCCACCAGATAAGGGGTGGGGGTGGGGAGGAGCCACAGGAGGTGGGAGGAGGGAAGGATCAGTGGGGAGTCCTGAGACAGAAAGAAGAGCCAGGCTGGTGGCGTTGGGGGGTGAAGGGGTTTGGAGGCAGTAGGAGAAGATAACACCTGAGGAACAGATGAGCAGAGCCCGAGGGGAGAGGAAGACATCCCAGCGGAGGAGAGCAGGGGTGGAGTATCCCCAGAGCATGGGAGACCAAGCAACTCGTCCTGCTCTTCAGGTCCCCCCCCCCGCCCCGCTTCTTGTTTTGCCCCATCTGTGTAATGGGGCCTCTTTTCTGAAGCAGGTAGAATATCGGCAGGAACACCAGGCGTGGAGGTGGGGAAAAGCAGAAGGAAAGGACAGAAGACAAATGCTGAGGAACAGAATAGAGGCACACAGACAGACTGCGCGCCCAGATCATCCAGAGATGCGAGCAAGGAGAGGGCTGCCTGTTGGAAGAGACGGGCAAGGGGTTTCCAGTGCTGGCTCCAGGAAAAGGGGGGCAGCATTTCTGGGCCAGAAGTGTGTGTGTGTGTGTGCAAGACTTCTGTCCTGAGAGGACTGTGAAGGAGCTAAATAAATATGCTAGTAGGAGAGAGGGGAACGTTTCAACACTAGGAGTAATTTTTTTTTAAGGTTTGTCAGTATTGAGAGTTACCAGAAATGAATTTATATACAGAACGAGGAAGAAAAGAGCTTCATCACCTAAAGAGAACGTTGGAAGCAGTAAAGGGGATTTTTTGTCGTTCCTGGAGTAATGACAAGGAATTTTTTTGCTAAGAAGGATGGGAAGGAGACCTCCCAGAGGAAGAATTCTGAGAGGTGCTGGAAGGAAGGTCATCCCCCCATTAGGAAGAGAGGACAGAAAGGGTTCTCAGTGGGGCTTCTGGGCCTGAGCAGGAAGGCGAGATTTCAGATGGAAGGTTCACAGTTAATGAATGCGAGGGCTTCCTGTGACTGCGGCTTCTTCTCCCTCTTAGTGCAAACTCTCCCAACTCGTCTTCACCTCACCACTCACGTCCACCTTCCCAGCCTTGATTTTTTTCTCCCAACAGAATTGAGAAAAGAAAAAAGCAATTCCAGAAACGTTAGACCTAAAATCAGTTTGAGGAGTGAAGACACATGGCCCATGCTGAAAGTGGTGGGAAAGCGAACACTCCGCTTGGCAAATTGTATCAGAGTATTTAGTACGAAGTAAAAGAGTTCTTAGAGTGAATAATGGAGCTGGAACCTCATTACAGATTTTGGAGAAGGGATGGCATCTTTAAAGTGACAGAGTAGGAATCGCTATTCTACTGTGCATGGTAACGTGGATCTGAAGTTATTAATTTACATTTGTCTAGTGTCTTACAATTACTATCCATTTTAATGAAATTACAGTGAAGATAGGCCAATTTGGAGGATGGTGAGTGAAGTTCTTTTTGTTGGGAATTAGAAGGACTATTTCTAAAAATTTTGCTGAGAGTTGAGACAGATAGCACCCTACTAGAATTGATGAGGAACAAAGCAGAACTTTATTATGGTTTGATGGCAGGGTAGGAGCTATATTAGCAGGCAGAGAGAAATACCGTGTACAGAAATAATAGGGGCAGAAAAGGTTTGAAAATGGTATGCTGAAAGCAATTCTAAGTTTGGAGCATGGGAGCAGTCGATGTGGATAACTGGGAGAGATGTCTTAATAGGAGTGATAACAGAATTTTGAACTAGCAGGGAAGATTTAAAAGTATGAATCAACAGAAGCACCCAGGCCAGTGCCATCTAGCAAGTCATTTATGTAATTAAAATAATTTTCTTAGCCACATTCAAATAGTAAAATGAAACAGGTGAAATTAATTTTTATAATTTATTTAACCCAGCATGTCCAAAATATTATTTCAGCGTTATTCAATATAAAAAATTTAATGAGATGTTTGATATCCTCTTTTCATGCTGTCTCTGAAATCCAGCGTGTCTTTCACACATTCAGCACACCTCAAGTTCAAACCAGCCACGTTTCACGTGGTCTGTAGCCTCATGTGGACCGTAGCTGACATATCAAATCTGGAGAATTGTAAGAACAGTCCTGTGAAAGGGATAAGGGGAAAGGAGCTTTGAAACAGGTGGGTAGTGAAGTTGTCGATGTGTTAGGAATACGGAGGGAGAGAACGGTTGGCCCCAAGAGACATGAAGAAAGAGAGTTCTGCCTTGAGTGGGATGGGCAGAGATGATCTTGCATGTGAAGGTGTGTGAGCTCTGACCGAGTTATCGAGTTATTGAAGCTGACTTGAGAATGTGGAGCTCACACATGTCACAGAGAGGATGGGGGAAGCAGATGTTGCGTGCTAGGGAATGATGAAAAGAGCCGTCCATTCGGAAAAATTCAGGAGAAAACTTTGATTTGGAGGTGTTTCAGAGCAGCAATTCATTCAGGGGGGAAAGGGCTGGATTGCCTGAAAACAAATAGTTAAGGGATGGTGGATACTCTGTATGTGATTGTTGGGTCGACAACGCAAATAGAGTGAGAGAGTGTTATGAAAGATAATGCCACTGCTGAGGGTGGAGAGGGAAAGACCGCTTGTGGTTGAGATGGTATGGAAAAGAAAATGTGGTGGGACTAACCTGGGAGGGAGATGGCAGGGTAGTGAGCATTCTCTTCTAAAACTAAGCAGAAAAAACGATTTGTTAATTTCTGAATAGAGACTGGCAATAATAATGGAAACCGTTCAAGGAGGCTAGCTGGATATCCAAGTGCTGACTGAGGTCAGCCATGCACCTGGCCATAGCCAGGGAGAGCTGAAGACGACCCATTAGTTAATTTCTGAACAGGTATCCATTATGACTGTTGGAACATATTTACTCACAAGAGGAAAAAACTGGGAAGAATGATGTGACATGGAATCAGAGGCTTCTGTTAGAAACAGGAGGGAGATTTTTTGGGGGAGTGATGGAGAGCATGTTTTCCTAGAAATTTTGAGGACGAGTGTACAGGGAAAGGGACTGCTCCACTGACGTTTACAGAAAGGCACGTGTTGCATTAACTCCATGTGAGTGAAAATGGACATTTATTTAGGAGTGACGCAGGGATTCAGGTCTCACCTTTGTCAGTCATTAGCTCTACAGCTTCTGCAAGCCACTGAGTTCAATTCAGGAAACATTTGTTGTATGTCTGTTATGACCTTAGTTTTCAGACACTCTGCATGTGTGCGTGCTAAGTTGCTTCAGTCGTGTCCCACTCTTTGTGACCCCATGGGCTGTAGCCCACCAGGCTCCTCTGTCCACGGGATTCTCCAGGCAAGAACACTGGAGTGGGCTGCCATTCCCTTCTCCAGGCGAGCTTCCCAACCCAGGGATTGAACCCACACCTCCTGCAGCCCCTGCATTGCAGGCAGATTCTTTACTGCTGACCACCAGGGAAGCCCTTAAGACACTATGTTTATCGCTCGGTCATGTCTGACTCTTTGTAACCCCATGGATTTAGCCCCCGGGCTCCTCTGTCCATGGAATTTTCCAGGCAAGAATACTGGAGTGGGTTGCCATTTCCTCCTCCAGAGGATCTTCCCAACCCAGGGATGGAACCCGGGTCTCCTGCATTGCAGGCAGACACTTTACTATCTGAGCCACCAGGGAAGCCACTTAAGACCCTATCAGTTCAGTTCAGTCGCTCAGTTGTGTCCGACTCTTTGCGACGCCATGAATCGCAGCACGCCAGGCCTCCCTGTTCATCACCATCTCCCGGAGTTCGCTCAGACTCATGTCCATCGAGTCCATGATGCCATCCAGCCATCTCATCCTCGGTCGTCCCTTTCTCCTCCTGCCCCCAGTCCCTCCCAGCATCAGAGCCTTTTCCAATGAGTCAACTCTTCGCATGAGGTGGCCAAAGGATTGGAGTTTCAGCTTTAGCATCATTCCTTCCAAAGAAATCACAGGGTTGATCTCTTTCAGAATGGATTGGGTGGATCTCCTTGCAGTCCAAGGGACTCTCAAGAGTCTTCTCCAACAGCACAGTTCAAAAGCATCAATTCTTCAGCACTCAGCCTTCTTCACAGTCCAACTCTCACATCCATACATGACCACAGGAAAAACCATAGCCTTGACTAGACGGACCTTAGTCGGCAAAGTAATGTCTCTGCTTTTGAATATGCTGTCTAGGTTGGTCATAACTTTTCTTCCAAGGAGTAAGTGTCTTTTAATTTCATGGCTGCAGTCACCATCTGCAGTGATTTTGGAGCCCCCCAAAATAAAGTCTGACACTGTTTCCACTGTTTCCCCATCTATTTCCCATGAAGTGATGGGACCGGATGCCATGATCTTTGTTTTCTGAATGTTGAGCTTTAAGCCAACTTTTTCGCTCTCCTCTTTCACTTTCATCAAGAGGCTTTTTAGTTGCTCTTCACTTTCTGCCATAAGGATGGTGTCATCTGCATATCTGAGGCTATTGATATTTCTCCCGGCAGTCTTGATTCCAGCTTGTGTTTCTTCCAGTCCAGCATTTCTCATGATGTACTCTGCATAGAAGTTAAATAAGCAGGGTGACAATATACAGGCGATTCAAAATCTTATCACTTCTCTACGCTTCAGTTTCCTCACCTATAATGTAAAGTTTTAGTTCAGATGATTTTTAACATCCCTTTCAGCTTTATAGAACTAAAAGCTTGGTTTTTCTAGCCTCAGGATTTAAAGTCAGACTGTTCACATGGACTCCATGGACCCTTGTGAGGAAATCTGTTAATTATGGATTTGGAAAAAAATTTTTATGTCTACATTTCTACTAACTTCTCACTGAAATTTGGCACGTCCTGTGATTATGAAGGTAGGCCAGAAACCATCACAGGGTCCACAGTACCTGAGAGTTTTGTCATCAATAGAGATCACAGATATTTTCATACAAATTAACAATTTCTGAGACATCTTGTTGTTTAATGAATTGGTAAAGAAATGTAAATGATTATATCTCAAATACATTTAAAATATTTGATAACTGTATTTTATATGATTGCTCCCTAATGTAATCCTATGTGTTTTAATTTATGTACCTGAAAGCTCTGTTCTGCGAAGGGGTTCACAGGCTTTTTCAGGCTGCCACCTTTGGTTGACCCTGGGTGAGACAGAGAATGTTACTGGGAGGATTGGAATGGATATTGAGATACCTCGTGGCTCAGTGAAGGCAGCACTTGGGAGGGTTGGAAGACAGAGGAGTCTCTGCTGTTAACCAGGGAACTGGAGATTCTAGAAGTGAAAGTCACTCAGGCGTGTCTGACTCTTTGTGACCCCATGGACTATACAGTCCATGGAATTCTCCAGGCCAGAATACTGGAGTGGGTAGCCTTTGCCTTCCCCAGGGGATCGTCCCAACCCAGGGATGGAACCCAGGTCTCCCACATTGCGGGCAGATTCTTTACCGGCTGAGCCACCAGGGAAGCCCAAGAATGCTGGAGTGGGCAGCCTATCCCTTCTCCAGCAGATCTTCCCTACTCAGGAATCGAACCAGGGTCTCCCGTATTGCAGGCAGATTCTTTACTAACTGAGCTATCAGGGAAGCCTAGATTCTAGAAGATTGGGGCATAATTCTTATACTCAAGGCGATGGGCTTGAATAGTCTATACTGGGACTAGGAGGGGAGAGGCGGTAATTGGAATGAGGGGGGCAAATGTTTTAACTAGAAAGGAGGAACATAATGTTCTGAGCAAAGTATTGGTATTGAGGGTAGTGTTCGAGTGAGAAGCTACAGGTAAGGATGTTTGCCTTGGAAATAACAGAGAAAGAAGGATCTTTGCGGTGAAACGGATTGGGAGTTAGGAAACAGCAATGTTACAAGTAGTGGGGTAGATATACAAAAAAGAGAGGCACTTAAAGAGGAACAGTGAGAAGAAAAGAACTCCCTGGGAGAGAAGTTTTTCCCAGAGGGAATGGGGTCGCGGGGTACCCTGCCTCCGAACCAAGGAAGAGTGGAGAGCGCCCTCTTCAGGTGCTGCGGTGGTGATGCAGGAGATCTGGATTAGGAGTGGAAGGGGAGAGGTTGGGGTTTTTCACTGACGATCAGACTCATTCTTGGAGAAAGTTACAGCTGAGAGTCATGTGGAAGAAGTTTTGAAGTGCTCATTGGGAGAGTGAGGGGGAAAAGAGAAGCTTGAGGTGGTGTGGCGGAAGAGTGACCTTCACGGGTGAATTCAGTTGTGGTCGGAAGAGACAGCACAGCAAGGCAGGTCGTCAGGAGGCAGTGGCTTCCCTCCCTTCCCATCACGGAAGGGAAAGGAATACTCTTCCACAGATGAGAGGAGGTATCTCATTAGAAGCAAAAGGCAGGGTGGTGCCAAGACTAACAGAGACCAGGGTTGTGAGGAGAAAGCACTTCGTGAGAATGAGGGTGGGGGAAACTGGAAACTCCTTCTGAGCTGGGGGCAGTGGGAGATGGATTCCTTGCCTGAGAATTATGATAGCTTTTGTTCAGTCGGTCAGTCGTGTCCGACTCTTTGCGACCCCATGGACTGCAGCACGCCAGGCCTCCCTGTCTTTCACTATCTCCCGGAATTTGCCCAAACTCCTGTCCACTGAGTTGGTGATGCCATCCAACCTTCTCATCCTCTGTCGTCCCCTTCTCCTCCTGCCTTCCATCTTTCCCAGCATCAGTGTCTTTTCCAATGAGTCAGTTCTTCACATCAGGTGGCCAAAGTATTGGAGCTTCAGGTATTAAAGTAGAAGTCTTGGATAAGCCAGAATTCTGTACTGGGAGCAATGGGAAGAGAGGCAATGCAGGTGTTCCAGGAGGGAGGAAGACGAGATTACCCCGAGACTGAAGCTGAGAAGCAGTTTGTGTTGGCATGCGTGCATGCTCAGTCAGGAAGTCATGCCCAGTGACCCCATGGACTGTAGCCCGCCAGGTTCCCCTGTCCAGGGGATTTCCCAGGCAAGAATACTAGAGTGGGTTGCCATGCTCTCCCCCAGGGGATCTTCCTGACCCAGGGACTGAACCAGCTTCTCCCTCTGCTCCTGCATTGGATGGTGGATTCTTTACCACTGAGCCACTTGGAAAGCCCTGGGTTGTGCTGGAATGGATGATAACTATCTTATAAATTATGCACTGATCCCGGGAGTGTGTAACAGAGTGGTCTTGGCCAAACCATGCCTCTGTGTGTCCCAGCTTTCCCATCAGTAAAATGAGAGGTTTGAATTAGGTGACCTCTAAGGAAATGGCGACCCACTCCAGTGTTCTTGCCTGGAGAATCCCAGAGATGGGGGAGCCTGGTGGGCTGCCGTCCGTGGGGTCGCACAGAGTTGGACACGACTGAAGCGACTTAGCCGCAGCAGCAACAGCAAGGTCACTGCAGCTTGACAGTTCTGTGATCTGTAGGGATACCTTTATTAGTGAATTGTTCTCTTTAAAATAGAAAAAAAAGCCACCACACACACACAAAAAGCAAGGGGTCGGCGGGAGGGGCGGATTCTACATCTCAGTGCTGAGTTGTCCTGGTCCTAAGAGGAGCCAGTACCCGGATACCCACATCTCAGGATGGAATCAGGGCTGGGCTCTAGGGTGGAAAGGGTTCCATCATCTGTGACCAGGGGTGTGTTGCCTGAGTGGAGCCACGGACAGCTGTCGTCCGGAATGAGAGAACCCTTGATAAAAGGTGGGGTAGATCTTATCTGGGCCAGAAAGGTCAGAGATCAGTTGTGACCAACCGGATGTTGTGAGGAAGGAAAGAGTGCCCGACGGCGAGTGATAGACAGAACAGCTGTGCTCTGCAATCAGCCCCTGGTCCCTTGTGCTATTTCTCCATCAGGGTTTCTAAAAGGTGGTTTTTATTTGTCTCTTTTTTGGCTGCGCTGGGTCCTCGTTGCCATGCCCTGGCTTTCTCTGGTTGCTGTGCATGGGCTTCTCACTGCGGTGAGGCCTCTCATTGGGAAGCGTGGGCTCCAGAGTGCTCAGGCTTTGGTAGTTGTGACTCTTGGGCTCTGGAGCGCAGGCTCCGTAGTTGTGGCCCATGGGCTTAGGTGGCCCGTGGCATGTGGGTTCTTAGTTCCCAGACCAGCGATCGGGCCTGTGTCCGCCACACTGACAGGCAGATTCTTAAGCGCTGGACCGTCAGGGATGTCCCTGGAACAGGATTTATGACAGGCTGACAGTGGGTTTCAGTCTCTGTTTCATTCATTGAAAACAGAGACTGTGCTGCCTGGAGGAACAGACACAGCTTTTGGATACCGATCTCAATCGTTTCTTGGCCTTTTGGCTAAGGTCAAGTGGATACCGATCTCAGCACCAGCTCTTTCATGACCTGCGGCAGAAGACTAACCTCTGCAGTCTCTGTTGTCTCACTAGTAAAATAAAGGGCAGCAATCCTTACCTCTTGGATCTGAAGATTAAGTGAGAAGCAGTTTGTCCAGCCTCCTAAAGTAATAGGTGGGCAAGAAATTATCGGTATTGTCCACGTGCTAGAAATGGACGGGGAGCTTTCCTGGGGATTAAGTTGGGAAAGGCATCTTTACTAGAAACGGTGATGGGTGGCACTCTCTGAACTGAAAAGGACATGTTTCTGGGAGTGATGGTAAAATAACCTTGTATTCTGAGGACTTAGTTTATATGGGACATGCCCGGAGAGAACACTGCCTGCATCTCATACAGGTCAATTTCAGATTTTGTCTTTGGCTCTTTCTCCCTCTTTTCTGTTTTCCTGTCTTACATGTTGGTGAGAAACTCTGTGTAGACACCCCATGGACATGGCTGCCCAAAGCCTTTCTGCTGCGTCCCAGGGAGACTGTTCTTCATTTTTTCCCATTAAAACAAATGTAAAACCAAAAGCAGCAAACAGATAAACAAAAAACTTTTTTCTTCATCACAATCCCTATTCCCTCATATGTCTGATCTTAGCTTAGTGTTAGGAGCATGGCTATTGGATTAAAATAATTCACCCTGGATGGATTAAGGAGGGTTTGTAAAAGTCCAAATAACTTTCAAACTTGTGAAATTTTAGGTGGCACTATTATGAGTAATTTGAGGGATGTCCTGGGTTTCTTTTGGGGGAAATTATTTTGGATGGGAGAGGTGTGGGAGAGACGCTGGGGGCTTCCTTTTCCTGGAGTCATGTGATTCCTGTTACTTCTAGTTTCAGCGGTGTCTGTAATCAGAACTTTTTGGGTTGCTTGTGACAACTGTTGGTCAGTTATGTCCAGTTGTTTGCAACCCCACAGACTGCAGCATGCCAGGCTTCCCTGTCCTTCACTGTCTCCTAGAGCTTGCTCAAACTCATGTCCATTGAGTCAGTGATGCAATCCAACCATCTCATCCTCTGTAGCCCCCTTCTCCTCCTCCCCTCATTTTTTCCCAGCATCAGGGTCTTTTCCAATGAGTTAGCTCTTTTCATCAGGTGGCCAAAGGCATCAGTCCTCCCAATAAATATTCAGGGCATTTCCCTAATTAAACTAAAATGGACATTTATGAATTCACGTGGATCCAAAAATGCAGGCCATGTTGTTGGGTGTTTCTGTCTTGCTCTTGGTCTGGCTCCTCTCTCTGCCTCCACCTCCTTTTCTCCTGGTGAGCGGGAAGGGAGGGCACAAGCTTAAGCCACCCTCAATTCTTATCATCCCAGGCCGGGACCCCAGGGGAGCACAGCACTCGTGGAGTCCTAAGCCCGACTCACTAGCTTGAGTCAAGGCCCCAGGAGATGGGAATGTGTGAATCGGCCAGCTCCAGGTCACTGTCCTTGTGACTGTGAAGGTGGGGAAATGTGACTGACGTCCCCAGTGCCCTGGGCAGTTGATCGAGAACAGCGGCCAAAGAAGGAGGTGCCATGAGTGGACAGGAGGGGCAAGCGGAAAGGAAGGAAAGAATGTTCCTTGAACTCCCTTTCGGCATCAAGGAGGAAAGCCACAGTGAAAGTCTGGCGTGCCACAGCTGAGACCCAAGGCAACCAAATGAATTAATAAATATTTGGGGAGACTGTTTCCATCAGTGGGTAGTATTGTTCTTTAAGTGAGAAAATACACTTTTAAATAAAAGAAATAGTGACTGGTAAGGTGACATCATACAAACCAGTAATAATGGAAAAAGCAAACAGGAGAAAGATCAGGTGGGAATTTTGTCTTGGGAATGAGGGGGAAATGGCCTGTTACAGGACAAAGGTGAGATTCGGGGATTGAGGCTTCTCCTGCGGCGATTTTAAGGATCATCTCCGAGAACGTTAAGGGAAGATGTTGAGGATGAGGTGATAAGTGGTCTTAATAAGGACCAGGTCTAAACCTAAACTGGCTTTGATAGGAAGGCTGTTGTTGATCTGATGAAGCATCTGGGGAGGACTTCTCCTCCAAGTGGAGGGAGGAAGACTGTTTACTGGGAAGAGTAGGAAGAGCTGATTGGAGACTTAGGAGAGCAGGGTTCTGGACCAGCTCTGTCCCTAGCGGTGTGACTGGGAAACCATCTAATCTTTTTGAGATTCAGTTTTGTTCTCCGCCTGAAAATAAGGTGCCTAACCTCCCATTACTACCACTGCTAGGTCAGCTCTGCTTCAGTGAGTTGCCTGAAGATGACAATCCTAAGTGTGAAATCGCTTGGGAAGGCTAAAGGTCATGCAAGGGTGCTCTTGGCAATGACCACATTCAGTTCAGTTCAGTCGCCCAGTCGTGTTCGAATCTTTGTGACCCCGTGGACTGCAGCACGCCAGGCTTCCCCATCCATCACCAACTCCTGGAGCTTACTCAAACTCATGTCCATCGCGTCAGTGATGCCATCCAACCATCTCATCCTCTGTCGTCCCCTTCTCCTCTTGCCTTCAATCTTTCCCAGCATCAGGGTCTTTTCCAATGAGTGGCATTAGCATGCCCTGAAAGGAGCTCCAAGCTTGGGGTGGGCAGGTGGTGGTGGGGAAGTCTCTGTGACCTCGTCAACAAGGTGGGAGGGGCTCTGGACCGAAGTGACACAGAGGAAGTTCTCATGTGGATTTGGAGTAAAGAATGCTGAAGATTCTTGGGGAGAGCAGAGAAAGGAAGTGAATATTCCTTATTTTACCTAAAAGTATGGCAAGAAGTAGCAGCATAGCAGGGCATGAAATTAGTGAGGATGAATGAAAGACACATTGAAAGCAAGCCAGTTGCCGTGAAGGATGGGAGAAAGTACTGTCTCCAAAAAGAGAAATACTTACAAACTGGGTGTGATGGTAAAATGAAGGTGGTGCACACATGCCTCTTTTTGGGGAGATGACCTGGATTTTTCCCACCTTTTGACCCCACCCTTCTATATTCAGGAAGCTGGATAGTTGTCCAGAGAGGGGTTTGGGGCATGTGAGGGTTGGTGTTTAGTCAATAAGTCATGTCCAACTCTGTGTGACTCCAGGGACTGTAGCCTGCCAGGCTCTTCTGTTGATGGGATTCTCCAGGCAAGAATACTGGAGTGGATTGCCATGCCCTCCTCCAGGGGATCTTCCCGAGTCAGGTATCAAACCTGCATTAGCAGGTGGATTCTTTACCTCTGAGCCACCAGGGAAGACCTGCCTGTGAAGGTCGTTGTTCTTTAAATGGAGGGAAGAGAAGCCAGAACTGAGAGTAGTGGGGGAGAGGCTCCTCAGCAAATAATAATGACTTGGTTATATGTCAGCTGGACCAGAACAGGCCAGGTGAGGGTTGGACGGTGCAGAAGCTCTGTGAGTTCTTGTGGGTGGGGGTCTAAGGTGGTTCTGCATCCTGGGGGCTCTTCTGCCTCATGACCCAGGCCCGTCATCCTCGCTGACCTTGGCGGCCGTGGACTCCTCTCTAGGTGGTATGTACCTGGGGCTATTTGTTCTTCCTATTGGAGAACACCTACCACGGAGTCTCTGGCCCCAAATTAGGGCTTCTCATCCTCTCCCAAGGAAGACTCGTTGCAAGGGTGCCCCTGAAGCCTGAGTGCTGCTCTCTGCAGAGGGACAATGCCCCTGGAGTGGATCCTACAAGTAATCATGGTTCAAACCATGTGATTTCTGCTTTTCAGGAAAATAGCATCTACCAGGAGGACCTGATGTTTCCTAATAACAAGCTGCCCCACTGCCATTTCCCCTGGTTAGATGAACAAAGCCTTTTCACAGACTCTAGACTTGCCCATAGGGAACAAGCTGAAAACAGTGTGCTCTCTTAAAACATTTTTGCTTTATATTGGGTATAGTTGGTTCACAGTGTTGTGCGGGTCTCAGGTGAACAGCAAAGTGATTTAGTCATCCATTCAGCTCAGCCGCTCAGTGGTGTCCGACTCTCTGTGACCCCGTGGACGGCAGCATGCCAGGCCTCCCTGTCTTCCACTGTCTCCCAGAGCTTGCTCAAACTCATATCCATTGAGTCAGTGATTCCATCCAACCATCTCATCCTGTTGTCCCCTTCTCCTGCCTTCAATCTTTCCCAGCATCAGGGTCTTTTCCAAGGAGTCAGCTCTTCGCATCAGGTGGCCAAAGTATTGGAGCTTCAGCATCATTCCGTCCAATGACTATTCAGGACTGATTTCCTTTAGGATTGATTGGTTTGATCTCCTTGCAGTCCAAGGCACTCTCAAGAGTCTTCTTCAACACCACAGTTTAAAAGCATCAATTCTTCGGCACTCAGCTTTCTTTATAGCCCAACTCTCACATCCATACATGACTACTGGAAAAACCACAGCTTTGACTAGATGGTCATTTGTTGGCAAAGTAATGTCTCTGCTTTTTAATATGCTGCATAGGTTGGTCATAGCTTTTCTTCTAAGGAGCAAGCATCTTTTAATTTCATGGCTGCAATCACCATCTGCAGTGATTTTGGAGCCCAAGAAAATAAAGACTCTCACTGTTTCCATTGTTTCCCCATCTATTTGCCATGAAGTGATGGGACCAGATGCCGTGATCTTAGTTTTCTGAATATTGAGTTTTAAGCCAACTTTTCACTCTCCTCTTTCACTTTCATCAAGAGGCTCTTTAGTTCTTTGCTTTCTGCCATAAGGGTGGTGTCATCTGCATATCTGAGGTTATTGATATTTCTCCCGGCAATCTTGATTCTAGCTTGTGCTTCATCCAGCCCGGCATTTCACACGATGTACTCTGCATGTAAGTTAAATAAGCAGGGTGACAGTATACAGCCTTGATGTACTCCTTTCCTAATTTGGAACCAGTCTGTTTTTCCATGTCCAGTTCCATGTCCAAATTTAGTTATACATATACATAAATCTTCTTCCCTGCTAGCTCAGCTGGTAAAGAATCTGCCTGACCTGGGTTCGATCCCTGGGTTGGTGCTACCAACTCCAGTATTCTGGCCTAGAGAATTCCATGGACTGTACAGTCCATGGGGTTGCAAAGAGTCGGACAAGACTGAGCGATTTTCACTTCAGTTCACATACATAAATCTATTCTTTTAAAGATTCTTTTCTCATATAGGTATTAGAGTATTTTTTTAATTTTTATTTTTACTTTATTTTACTTTACAATACTATATTGGTTTTGCCATACATTGACATGAATCCACCACGGGTGTACATGAGTTCCCAATCATGAACCCCTGTCCCACCTCCCACCCCATATCATCTCTCTGGATCATCCCCTTGCACCAGCCCCAAGCATCCTGTATCCTGTATTCAACATAGACTGGCGATTCGTTTCTTACATGATAGTATACATGTTTCAATGCCATTCTCCCGGTAATTAGAGTATCAAGTAGAGGTCCCTGTGCTATGTAGTAGATCTTTATTGATTATCTATTTTACATATAGATCAATGATTTCTTATATAACCAGTAATGTCCCTTTTAATCACAAAGGACAGACCTTCTCTCTTTGGCCATGCTATCTAGCACAGCCAGATTGTTCCCAATGAAACACTTTTCCTTCTGCACCAGATTTTCTCACCAAGATCATTATTTCCCACGTAAAATTTTTAACAATGTTTTATTGATCAAATTTTTTGGTTCACATCAGCCAGCTATATAGCATCTGCAGTTAGAAATTTGCTTTCATGGACAGTTTATCCACCAGGTTCAATTATTCTCAGTCAAATTTTGCAAATAGAAATTTTATCAGCGAGATGTGCTTCTGTCAAGTTTTAGTCAAAGTCATTTTCCTACGTGCAGTTTTTGTTTCGAGTATGCTTGCTATTTAGTATGTATTATGAAATTCGATAAAAGAGTTTGCATTAATTTTTTAGCTAATTCATGAGAAACTAGTAAGGCTGTTTCAGGACTGCTGGGTTGTAAAAGATCGGACTGCTCTGTTGTTCAGCCAGTCCTTCGGAATATGTTTCCGGTCACTTTGGGTCTTGAGTTCTCAAGTGCTCCCGGCGCTGGTGGAGCAAAGAACAAATGGCTGGGCTCCAAATCCATCAGTGTTTAGAGTGTAGCATCTGTTGGGTTATTTTTTTTTGGGGGGGGAAGGCTTTTTACTCTCTCCCCCCGCAACTCCCTGATTTTTTTTTTCTATTTTCTCCCTAAACTTTTCAGCCCTTTCAGTTTCTCTGACTGATCATCTGATTCTTCTGTCCCTGGTTGCCTGCCCCGCCTCCCCTAGCCTCACTCACTGCCCCAGACCCTTTCCTCTGAGAGCTAGCAGTATTTTCCCTTCTCTGTCGCTTTCTTCTATTTCCCTGCCATCTCCTTCCAAGAGTTGCTTATCAGACCCCTCAATGTCATGATTACAAAGGCTCAGAAAAAACCTCTTCCCCTCCCCCACCCCCCACCACGCAGAATCCCGCTGGGATCAAGTAACCAAGAGAGGTTGTGAACCTGTGCTTCCTGTATGGCTGTAAAAGCAGTGCTGGGGGTGGCCTGCTCGTGTGGGCTCGACTTTCACGGAATCTGTGTGAAGACAGAGGGATGGATGATGTGATCTCAGGAGGGCCCTGCCAGATCGGGAACCTGGGAACCTCATCTCAGTCATCATCAGTTTAGATTTATTGGACACACCCTGGGTGCTTGGAGCTGTGCTAAATGATTTCATCCTTCAAGCCCTGAATCCTAGTTTCTGCCTTTTTGTAGCAGCTGGTTAAAGTAGTGTAGTACTGGGCTGGGTTTTAACAAGCTTTTCTTTCTGTTGTTTACTGCAAACCATGTTATAAAAATCAGAAATTAAAAGTTAAGAGGATTTAGTAATGATGTTGAGGATTGCCCTTGATTTCCTTTAGCATGAGATCCTGTCGGTTCCCACCGCACATGGATCCCTCTCCAGCAACTCTCAGATCAGAGGGCCTAGGGCTTCCCTTGTGGCTCAGCTGGTAAAGAATCTGCCTGCAGTGTGGGAGATGTGGGTTCGGTCCCTAGGTTGGGAAGATCCCCTGGAGAAGGGAAAGGCTACCCACTCCAGTATTCTGGCCTGGAGAATTCCACGGACTATAGAGTCCATGGGGTCACAAAGAGTCGGACACGACTGAGTGACTTTCACTTTTCACTTTCACTGGAAAGTGGGGAGAATATTTATGGAGAGGATGTCTTATGTCCGGAGCTGGGCTGGAGAAACAGGGTTGTAGGGAATATTTTAGGGGAGGCTTTAGAAAGGAGGGACAGAGAGGGAGAATCAGAAAGTGCTCGGGAGTAGTTTCTCTCTTTCAGTCAACAAATGTTTATCCAGGACTTCCCTGGTGGTCCGGTGGTTAAGACTCCGTGCTCCCATTGCAGACGGCCTGGGCTTGACCCCTGGTCAAGGAACTAGATCCCTCACGTCACAACTAATACCTGGTGCAGCCAAATAAAAATACATTTAAAAAGGAGGTATTTTCTCAGTGCCTACTCTGTGCAGGTAGCTTTCTAGTTGCTGAGAATATAGCAGTGAAATATATATATATTATATATATATGTATATCTACCTTCCTGGAAAGTGAAAGAAAGTGAAAGTCACTCAGTTGTGTCCGACTCGTTGCAACCCCATGGACTATTCACCAGGCCAGAATACTGGAGTGGGTAGCCTTTCCCTTCTCCAGGGGATCTTCCCAACCCACAGATCAAACCCAGGGGTCCCGCATTGCAGGCAGATTCTTTCGCAGCTGAGCCACCAGGGAAGCCCAAGAATACTGGAGTGGGTAGCTTATCCCTTCTCCAGGGGATCTTCCCGACCCAGGAATTGAACCGGGGTCTCCTGCGTTACAGGCGGATTCTTTACCAGCTGAACCACTAGGGAAGCCCACCTTCATGGAACTTATGTTTTAGTAGGAAGAGACAGCCAAAAAAACAGAGTTCATTTTGCAGTGGTAATGGCCCCTGAGGCCCTGCACCCAGGGAGGGCCCCCACACTCCCAGGGAACCTCAAGGCAACCTCCACACGGCTGTTCTGTCACGTTTGCTCTGCAGGAGAGAGCTCATGAGCCTAGGTCTGTCTGCACCGTGCTTGGATCCTGCAGGGAGAACACTCTGGCTGCCCACCTGGATCCCAGGCCTAGGGGCCAAGATGGCATTTTTCTCCCGGGGAGCCCTAACGCGGGGCGGCCCAGCAACTGCTTGCAAAGGCATCCCCTCGCTGTTTGCTTCCTTCTGCCAGAGCTAGCTTGCTCCCCACTTCAGCATTTGGCAAGCCAGGGGCTGGCCCGCCACTCCTCGCTGGGGGCCCATGGGAGGTGCCAGGTGCCCTCGAGCTAGGGGACCCCGGCATGGCACCCGGCCCCATCAGACGCACTCTCACAGCCTCCTTCCTCATGGGCAGGACCACGCTGACCTAGGAATGTGTTTGCAAGGCTCGCAGAGTGCAGGCTGACACGCGGCCCTGACTTGGGAATTGAGGCCCTGGGAGCAGGCCCGGAGGTCTGGCATCTGAGGAGCCACACACTTGCTGCGTGATAAAGGCCTGAAAACCCAATAAAAATAAATGAATAAAGTTGGTTACATATACCATAGCAACAAGTAAAGCAGAGAAAGGAGATGGGAAGCGTAGGGAGTTTTGATTTTAAAAAGGAAGATCGGGTAAGGTCTCATTGATAAAGAGCTGAAGGAGATAGGGAATGAGCCAGAGCCAGAATCTAGGTGAAGAATCTAGTATTCCAAACAGAATAACCCAGGGGAAGGGCAGGGGAAGGGGTGGGAGGGGCAGAGCAGGAGAAAACGTTGATGAACTAGCAAGAGAGGAGGGTGACTCGGGCTAGTTGGACCCAGAGGAGGTGATGAGAAGTCAGTTGGGCAGCGGCTCTACTGAGATTTGCTGGTGGGCTGGTCACAGGTGGTGGGAGTGAAGGTCTGGTCTGAATAATGGGGGTGGGGTGGGGGGAGTTAGCACTACCTGAGATGGGAAGGGAGGGGGTTGAGACCAGGAGGAGCTGACTCTGGAGAAAGTCCAGGAGTCCAGTTTGGGACACCATTACACTTGCGTTCTGGAGAGGTGGGGATGGCCTGGGAAAGGGCCCTTAATGACTTGAAGGGGGACCCAGGGATGTGAATCTTGCAGAAATTAAACCGATTTTGGATCGGGATGAGGTCAGAGAGAAAGCCCAGGGTGCTGGGAGGTGAGCCCCGAAGAGGCAGGTCACTGGTGGGCACAGGTGGGTGAAGTTGGGTGGGCTGCCAGAGAACCAAGCACACCTTCGAGGGGAGCAGTAAGGCCTGGGTGAGGCTGTCAGGGGGTGTGCCACGTGGGCTTTGAGATGGTGGATGATGCAGGAAGCCCGCCAGGAAGAGACAGGGCCCGGGAATGACACCACCGGAGGAGGGGTGGAAACGTGCGTGGACTGGGATGGGGTGGGTGAGCCGGGCGAGGCTGGATCGTGCCCTCTAAGGAGAATGTAAACGCGGTTCCTGAGCAAAAGGAACAGGTGAGGGTAGCATCCGTTCAGGACAGCTCTGGGGTCAGGGAAAAGAGCTAAAAGTGAGCGGGCCAGTGCGGGGGCACAGGCAGATGGCGGGGGTGAGAGAGGAGGGCCGGCCCTGCGGGGAGCGTGGAGCTGCTCCAGCCTCGCGCATGCGCGTGCGCGCACACTGCCTGTCTAGGAAGCATTTCACGGGGTCACCTTCTCGACCTCGGAGTGTGCGTGCAACGCACGTGGTGATGTGCACACATGCGCCCCCACTTGTACACTGCGAGCTCCACTGAGGGGCTGACTGTTCAGTTGACGGGTTAATCTGTTTTCTTCTCGTTCTCCTTTCTACCGGTCGATTTTCTTTTTGACTTTTTGTGGTTCCCCTGTTGATTGGTCCTTTGGGCAGAAAACAAGGGATTTTGTAAAACTCAAACGCTAAAAAACACTCATCATGCCTTATCTGTGGTTCCGATAAAAATGTCGCTATGACGTGACCAACAGTGGAATTAAACTTAAGAATTATGTATGGGTTAAAATGTTTATATGCCTGTGATTACAAATAACCAGCAGCCTACTGAGTCAGAATCTCTCTTTTCCCCTTTTCCTCTCTGTATTCCCTCCCCCGCTGCACTTCTATTTCTTCCTCCACCTCACCTCCCGTGTTCCCTCCGGTTCTCAGCTGACACTGAGCTCAGGGTCCCCAGGATTCTGAACTTGGGCAGAAAGCAGCTGTTGGTGCTTCTCACCTCCTTGGCTGGGACAGAGGGAAGGTGGAAAAGAGATGGCATCTTTTTTTTTTTTTTTTTGAGATGACATCTTTTTAAAATGAAGGCTGGAAAGAGTCCTGGGGGAGCTGAGTGACTGGAAGAAAAACTTGGCCATCGAGAAGGTGGTGTGTGTGGTGGGAGGGCTCCCTGGTCTGGGCTGGAAGTACAGACACCTCCTGACTCTTGGGTCCTTGGGTAACACTTCCTAGATCCCAGTTTGGGGCAGGAGGGAATCACATGACCCCTCAGTTTCCTTCTGGAAAGGAGATGCTAAGATTCCCAGCTCCAGGAAAGAGGGAAGGAAGGGGGGCAGACTAGAGGGGCTTGCGTGGCTCTTCCCACAAGGCCAGGTGAGGAGTCCCGGGAGGAGAACAGAAGCAGCCTCCTCTCTGTCCTGCAAAAGTGAATACTCCTGCGTTCTCACTCCTGCCTGTAGCTACTGAAAGGATCCCGAGCCCGGCTCCAGCTGTTTTATCATGATGAGCAGCTGCAGGGTCTGGGCTTGGAGGGGCGGTCCATGAGTGGGGAGCACTTCACTGGGGTCTAGAGAAAGCTGGGGAGGTAGCAGGTAGGGAAACGAGGTTGAGGGCTGGGGGCTGAGGCATCTGGGTCCGAGGAACGGGGCCCTCTTGATGGTTGCCTCCTCTACGTTGCCTGAGTGAAGTCTGTGCTGGTTAATACCTTTCTTCTCGTCTCTCTGTCTTCCCACTCTGCCCTGCCTGTGTGCCCTCCTGTCTTATCCCCTCCACGTCTGTCTCTCCTCTGGCCGGCATGCTGTCCACGCCTGGCCCCGGTTCCACGTGCCGCCTCCAACCTGTCTGCCTTCTCCTTGCCTCCCCCGCAACCTGATCCCACCCCGACCCCACCCCGTTGGCCCCCACTCCCTGCAGCAGAGGGGAAGGTGTACAGCTCCGATGAGGAAAAGCCGGAGGCACCCGCAGGAGACCCGGCAGGCAGTGAGCAGGAGGAGGAGGGCTCGGGCGCGGACAGTGAGGATGACGGCTTCCTGGACAGTTCTGCCGGGGGCCCCGGGGCCCTCCTGGGACCTAAACCGAAGCTGAAGGGCGGCCTGGGGACCGCAGCGGAGGAGGGGGCGCCCTCGACAGGAGTCCCGGCTCCCGGGGGCAAGAGCCGGAGGCGCCGCACGGCCTTCACCAGCGAGCAGCTCCTGGAGCTGGAGAAGGAGTTCCACTGCAAGAAGTACCTCTCGCTGACCGAGCGCTCGCAGATCGCGCACGCCCTCAAGCTCAGCGAGGTGCAGGTCAAGATCTGGTTTCAGAACCGCCGGGCCAAGTGGAAGCGCATCAAAGCCGGGAACGTGAGCAGCCGCTCTGGGGAGCCCGTGAGAAACCCCAAGATCGTGGTCCCCATACCCGTGCACGTCAACAGGTTTGCCGTGAGGAGCCAGCACCAACAGATGGAGCAGGGGGCCCGGCCCTGAGCGGCCCCCCGGGGACCTGGGGAGGCACAGGTCTGCGCGGACACTGGGCTGGGCTCTGGGGACCACAGGGGCCCCTGCCGCTCAGATGGGGCTCTGGCGGCAATTGGCTCTGGGGGGCCCTCCTGGCAACCTGAGATGCGGACCCTTTCTGGGTCTTGGGCCATGGCAGAGGCCCCAGGCCTGGACTTCAGGGGTTCTCACTGTTGAGCTGCTGGGACTAAAAGGGGGCTCCTCGGGCCTGCAGGGTGCCCCTTCCTTCAACTGATGCCCTAGAGTCGCTTCTGAGGGGTGGGAGGCAGCCAGGGTGAGACCTGCCAAGCTGGTCACAGCTCCTTATTTATTTTGTGTAGTTTGTATATATGGAGCTCTCTGCCTCGGTCTGTCTGTGTCTTCCAGAGGGACTGGGGAGGTCGTGTCTCCAGCCTCAGTTTAACCTCCCAGCCCCAGGGCGGGCACCGCCTCGCCAGTCTACAGCGCCAGGACGTGAAAAGAAACAGGTTTCTGCCCCCTTAGGTACGCCTTCGGCACTCACCGTCTCCCCCACGTAACCTACCTCTGCTTCTGTCCTTTCCCGCTGCACTCACTGCTCACTGTTCCCACCTCCAGATCTCACACTCCTAACAGGCACTGCTGCTTCCAACTTCAGGGTAGAGGACTCACTCGCTTTTGAATTGAGGAAGTGAAGTGCTAGAGCCCAGGTTCTCAGGGGGGCTGCGTCCAGGCTGTCTGACTAGGTGGAGGCCATGAGTCCTGTGAGGACCCGGGGCAGGCCAGGGGCTCACCCTCGTCACCCGGGAGCCTGACCATCGTAAATCGTCTTCTGTGCAGAGGACTTGGCAGCTCAGGCCACATCTGCTGCTCTCTGACATTCCAGATGTGAGGGCCTGGAGCAGAAGACCCACATCCAGTCCTCTGTGCTTACAGTGCTGACGGTGGTCTCCCTTCCCACCCACCCTGCCCCATTTGCAAAGCCTGGGACCCCAGATCCTCCTCTGTTTGAGAGGGCCCACTGCAGAATGCAGGAGGCAGGAATGTGTGTCTGGTGGTTCTGGCAATGGATGCTGTGGGGGAAGCTACAGAGATAGGAGTTAAAGGCTTCAGGGTCGGGATTCTGTGAGCAAATTAAGGAACAGTGAGCAAATTAAGGTGGACAAAGGAGACAGACAGACGTGAGGCTTCAGGGACACCCGCAGGGCACAGGGTAGACCAGGACAGAACGAGACAAGCTGAAGCTGCCAGCTGCTTCCCCGCCTTCGCAAGACGGGTTGCCGTCCTGTACCCAGAGAGACCGGCTGCAGCTGC
This sequence comes from Oryx dammah, assembly GCF_014754425.2. Taxonomy (NCBI): domain Eukaryota; kingdom Metazoa; phylum Chordata; class Mammalia; order Artiodactyla; family Bovidae; genus Oryx; species Oryx dammah. The sequence goes on along the minus strand of NW_024070202.1, from coordinate 113,575,513 downwards.
TGTCACGGTTAACGGGCCGCCTGGGAAGAAACAGGACCTGCCCTCTTCCTGAGCCACTGAGATTAAAAGGCTCTGAGGGAGGCAGGTGAGCAAGGAGAGGGAAGGGCAGCCCCGGCCAGCCTCCTCACTGCCCCAGGGCAGTGTGTGGTGGGTCCCGGCTCCAGGCTGGTCAGCCTTCTAGTCGCTCACATGTCCACTGCCTGCCTCTCCCAATGGGACTGCGACAGCCCTTCCCTCCCAGCAGCTCTGGGAGCCAGAAGGAAGGGACCCTGGAGCTGTGGTTGGTCTTGAGCCAGGGCGGCACAGCGCCTGGGCTGGGACACACATCCAGGGTCTTCTCTTTTCTTTGGTTAAATTCCAGGAAGGCTGGAGGCCAGGAAAAATGTAATCCAGGTGAGCCCCACCCTGATCTAGATCAAGGCTGTCTGAAACCTTAGACTCACCCACAGAGGGAACCTACAGGGTGAGATTCTTCTTAGGAGAGAAATCAGTCAGAGCGAGATCAAGGATCCCAGGAGCTGCTGTCACCTTGCTCTTGGGAATCCTGTCCGAAGGTCTAATGAGGGCAGGAGCAGAGGCCCTCAGGCTCTGTGCCCCCGCCCTGGGGCTGGGGGCGAGGGGTGGGCAAGGAGAACTGACCAAGCCAAGGTGCTCATCTGCCTTTTTTTCCCCTGGCTTTGCCTCTGCAGCCTCCTGAACTATACCAGGCAGTTATTCACCCTCTCAAGCGGCTTCTTTTCCTTAGGGAACCTAAGGAGATGATTATTACTAGCATTTTTCTGAGCCCAGGAACCCAATCTTACACATACCCATAGCTCTGTCTCTATTCTGCCCTTATCTTTGCTTAAGGCGCTTAACCGCCTTGCGAAAGGGGCTGTGGATGAAGAAAATAAAATCCGGTGTTCTCTCTGAATAGCTTTACTTGGTTAATTTCCCCCTGGCAGAGCCCGCCAGCCCGCCACACCCACCATGCACAAGGGCCACCAGCAGGGTGGCGACAGGTGCCCTCGAGAGCGGGACCCTAACCTAGCAAGTTCTTCAAGAGCACATGCAGAGGTTTTCTCTGGGTCATCTTTATAGCGAGACTAAGGGACAGTCCAAGGGACAAGCAGGGGCCCCGGGTCCTGCCTCTGGCTTGGCGCGGAGGCTGGGGGCAGCGCAGGGGACCGTCCTGCTGTCGGTGGGCGATGTGTCTCCTCCCCTGGCACGAGCCCCCCTCATCCCATCACATCCTCAGACTCTCCTGGGCGCTGACCCCTGCACGCCTGGCTGTGAGGCTGGTTCCTGGACGACTCCTGCCCTCTCTGTGGGTGACCTCTGGCCAGCACAGGGGTGGCGTTAATAAGGCTACTTGACAGCATACGGATGAAAACAAGGAGACCAACAGGAAACCTCTGTGAGGGTGATGGGGAACGGCGGGGAGCTCCCAGTGGGAAGCACAGGGCCCGTCTCCCCTCCTGGGGTGGGTGACAGACTCAACGACCCGCCTGGAGAAAGAGGGGCTGGGAGAAGGCCACAGAGGAAGGAGGCTGGGAGGGGTGGAGAAGCACCCCAAAGTACAGCAGAGAGGACAGGGACGCAGAAGCAGAGCCCCAAGGGGTGTTTTCTCAGAAGGGTGGGGAGATGAAAGGCCAGGGCCAGCCCCCCCCCCACACACGGTCTGGTTTATTGGCTCATCACACACACACACCAAGTATGTACACAAACATAAATATTGCAATGTACACATTTACATGGGACCTCTGGCCTGCCCAGGCTCCCGTCTCTGGGTCGGGGGCCTACAAGGGGCTGGCACGAGAAGGCAGGAACGTGGAGGAGGGCGAGGTCCTGCTCCCCTCCTCTCACAGCACCCCCAAAGCATCCTGTCCCTTCGCAGCAGCGCCGGCCGGGCGGCCAAACACCTGCAGCGGCGTCCCCGGGTGTCTCCTCTGACCCTCCCGTCTGGCTCTCCTCCCAGACTCTTCCTGGGTCCTTGGGTCTCAGCCTCTGTGTTTCTCGTCTCCCCCAGGGCCTGGAGGGAGGTGGGTGCCCCACGCCCCGGCGCCAGTCCTGGCCCCTCCGGCGTCCTCCCGGGGCTCACAGGAGGCTGGGGCTGCGGTGCAGCTCGGCGGAGGCGCTGGTGCCATTGGCCGGCTCTCTGCCGGGGACGGGGGTCACGCCGCAGCCCTCCCCGGGGCAGCCGTGCTGGATGAGGATGTCGGCACACTCCTGGCTGCCGGCGCGGCGAGCGTAGGCCAGCGGGGTCAGGCCGCGGGCGTCCCGGCTCCGCACGTCCACCCCATACTGCAGAAGGAAGCACGTTCTCACGGTTGGCAGGAAAGGTGTGGGTTCCCCCCCGGGTGGGGTGCAGTGGGGAAGATGGATGTCAGGGAGATCAGGAAGCCCCCCCCCGCAACTCACCCAGATAAGCAGCTGCGTGAAGACCACGTTGGCCATGGCGCTGGACAGGTGCAGGGCCGTCCGCCCGTCCCCATCGCCATAGGTCTCGTTCACCTCCTCCTTGGACCCGTGCGCCAGGAGCGTCACCAGCAGCCGCAGGTCGTCCTCCACCACCGCCCGGAGTAGCTGCTGTCCCAGCGGCACGTCCGAGCTGGGCAGCGGGGCCAGGAAGAGCTTCTGCTCATACTTGGCCCGGATCCAGCGCTCCTTCTCCTCTCTGCGGGCACAAGCAGGGCCAGGCCGGGGTCGGGGGGCGGGGGGGGGGACGGTCAGGGAACCGAGAGAGCGAGGAGGGGGTAGGGGGCCAGGACCAGAGCAAAGACTAGCCCAAGGGACCCAGGGCGGTTGGGGGCAGCGGGTGGCGCAGAGGGTGTGGGAGATACTGCATGGAACTCTTGGGGGAAGACCCCCTGGGGGCGACGGAGATGCGCGGGGGAGGGGGGGGTGGGGATTCAGGGGGCCGCGAGGGCGAGCAGATTCCAGGCAGGGTTGGGCAGCTTATCTGGCCCTGCAGGAACACAGGAGGCGGGGCCAGTCCTCGGGGTCCACGCACGACCCTATCTATCTACCACCTATTCTCTGCATCTCTGTGCTCCGGCTGTAGCCTTTGCGCCACCTCGCGATAGGGCCCTGCGCATGCGCTGCCCCCCCCCCCCGCCCCCACGACGTGCTGATAACTGCGGAGAAAGGGCCGGCTGTTGTGAGGCTCTGAGTGAGAGGCGGAAGGCACCCCCAGGGCCCACTGCGGAGCAGAGCAACGGCCAGGTTTAACCCTTCTAGCCCGCAGCCCTGTCACAGCCGGGGGCCCCCCTCCCCCAATCCCCCCACCCGGCAGGGGCACCCGGGGCCTCATGCCCTCACCTGCAGGCGTCGGGCCCTGGTTTAGCATAGCCATCCAGGGCCCCCTCCCAGACGCTGTTGGCCAGGGCGTTGCCCATGGCGGTCATGACGGCCAGCAGCTCGGGTGGCCAGTCATCGAGATCGAGGGAGCGGACCCGGGAAAGGTGAGCTCCCAAATGCCGGTGGGTCCCGGAGCACTCGATGCACATGAGCGCGCCCAAGTTCAGGCTGGCCCAGTCTGGATCTAGGCGAGGAGAGGAGGTGATGGAGCCGCCCCCTCCACCCTCGAGCTCCCCCAACCCGGAGCGCCCAGCCTGGTCCCACCACCGCAGCACTCACTGGGGGCGTCGCAGTCAATGCAGAAGCTGTTGCCCCGGACGGTGCGCACGGCCTGCACGGCCAGAGCTGTGTTCTGGTTCCCCAGTCGAGTCTGAAGGGATGGGTGGAGGGGTGGCCAGTGAGTAAGGAGGCCAGCATGGGGCATCCCCCCCAGCCCCTCTGCCCCGTGCCCACCTTGTCCTTGGCGCTGCGGCAGCCCTGCAGGCTGGCGAGGATCTGGGCCTGCACACTCTGCACCCACAGCTCCCGCTCCTCAGCCGTCGAGGCCTCGAAGTGCCACGTCTGCCCGGTGAGGGACACCACCACGAACTCGAACGACTCCTCGGCCTCTGCGGGCACACACAGGGCACGCACACCCGTCAGGGCAGGGCCCCTGTCGCACGCATATGCAGCCCCTCTGGGGCCCCAGCCTGGAGGACTGTGCTCTTGGGGCTCCCCGCGGGGCGGGGAACTGGGGGCGTGGAGAGCAGCCCGCCAACCTGGCCACCTGTGGAGCCTGGGTGGAAAAGCTGGGACGCAAGGTTTGTTGGCAGCCCCGGTGCAGCCGGGAACAGGTCTGGAAGTCAGAGGGTGCTTCCCGGAGAAAGCGGAGCCCAGTGTCTGGAGAAGATGCGCCGGGGCGCTGGGAGGCAATGCCGGGGGGCAGGGGTGTGTATGTGGGGGTGTTGGAGGCGGGTGTGGGCACCATCCGTACATGTCAGCTGCAGCCGCCTCATTTTGCAGCTCATTAAACCCAATATTCCTGACGGCGTCGGCGTGGGGCTCCTGGGAGCCAGGCCCCTCCCCCGCTCCCCTGGCACAGGCAGGCAGGGAGGGCAGGGGTGGGGAGCAGCCTCCGTTTCCTCCACAGACCACCTGGGACGTGTGAGCAGACAGGGACCCGCAGACGTGTGCGATCACAAGCCTTGGGGGCTGAACTGTGACCCCCCCAGCAGTGTGGGGGCGGGCGCTGCTTCAGGCTCTGCACCCCCAGCAGACCATCCCTGTGAGCCTCACTCCTGATGCTCACCCCCCGCTCGCCACCCCTCCCCAGGGGGCACACAGCTCCCGACCAGCAGAAGTGTGTCGTGGGGGCTGCAGAGATGAGGCCACAGGCTCTGCAGGGCAGCCTCTCGTGGTCCTGTGACACTGACTCCCCCTCCACCCAGAAGTCCTCGGGGCCGGGCTCCCGCTTCAAGAAGCCCTGAACAGAACCATCTTCATGGCAAAAGCTGGAACCTTTCTTTCCTCAGGCTCCACCATTCTGCCTCACCTCGCTCCCCACCGTCTCTGAACCCCACGGCCCTGATCATCCACGGGGACACAGTTCCCTGGTCCAGATGGGCCGCCGGGCCATGAGCGCCAGGCACCCCTGTATCACAGGCCGGCTATGCAAAAGCTGCTGTTTCCTTTAGTGAGGGTCTCCCCACAGCCCTGCCCCTGCCCATGGGGGCAGAGCCCAGCAACTGTGCATCCAGCTAAGTTAAACTTTCAAAGGGACTCCAGCCACTGAGAAGAGACACACTTCGAAGAGGACATGAGGAAAACCAGACGAGTAGCACTGTAATGAACAAGGAGCTAAGAGGAAGAACCCATGGAAAATATCTGAGGAGCGGGGGTTTCTCTGCCCAAAGACGACTAAGGAGAGACTCAGCCCGACACGCGGATGCTTAAAAACTCGACGGGCGCTACGCGAGATGCAGGGAACACAGGTCCTGCCCGCGACACCCAGGAAGAGGTATGGGACTGGCAGCCTGCCGTCTTCTACCTTCTATGAGAGGAAACGAAGGAAGCCCACGTTTTCACAAGGGGTTAAGTTAGGCCAAAGAAGGAGCTTTTTTCCTAAGACACCAGGTCTAAATGACCAGAAGGTATGGAGCTGCTCTTATGGGAAATTATCAGAAAGTGCTTAACCGAATATAGACAAGAGGGTACGAGGGCGTGACGTTTCGAGGAGGACGATCCCCAAGTCCCCCTGCCCACCTCCTGTGCCCCAGTTTCCCTTGGGGGGGTCCCCCTAACCTTCAGCAGCACTGCTGGGGCCGTCTGGTCGGGGGGTCCCGGTGCTCTTTTTCCTCCGGTGCTTCTTCCGGTTGGAGTGGGGAGATGGGGGGGGCTCCAGCTTGGGGCTGGAGCTGAGCACCTCAGCGGGGCCACTGGCTGGTGAGGGAGAGGGGGAGACGTGTGGGAAGCGGGGAGGGGGCAGCACCCTGACCTACAGCTGGGGCACCCGCCCGGGAGAGCAGCCCCTCGCGCCCTCTCCCCCCAACCCCACCCCACCCCACCCCAGAGCCCCAGGCCTGGAGGAGGAGAGAGTGGGAAACTCAGGCAGAGCAGGGGGAAGGCAGGGGGAAGCCAGGCTCTGCAGCCCAGAGGGGCGGAAGGCGGCCGGGAACTCGCTCATGGGGAGCTGAAACCCCAGCAGCTCCGCACCAAATTTATCCTCAATCACACTCCCAGCTCCTCACAATTAATAGCAGAATTAGAGACAATCAGGGAGCTGCCTAATTACTGTCAATTAGAGCGCGCTAATCAAGCTCCCGTCTCCCGCACCCCGCCCGGTGCTCACCACTAAATGTCAAACTTCATTAGAGGCAGACACGCGGTGCCCTCCCTCCCTGCTTGCCTGCCTCCTTCCAGACTCAACAGAGGAGCCTATGGAGGCCGGCGCGGCCCCTGGACGGTGACCTGCCCTGGCCAGGCCTCCACCCCCCATCCTCGGGGGGCCTGGGCTTGGCGCGGGACGTGGGAGCAGACCCTGGGCTGTGGGCGGCCAGCCCCTCCCACTGTCCAAGCTGGGGCAGGGGGCTTAGGGGGGACCTGCGAAGGGTCTCTGGGAGGAGCTAATGCTCTGCTGCCTGGAGTGGGGAGTGGGGGGGGCAGCAGGTGCACCGGCCCTGGGGTGCGGTGGGGGGTTCCTCCCTTCTACACCCTCGCGGAGCTGCACTGACTGATGGATCAGGGCTGAGGGTCAGGGCGCAGGTGAGAGTGAGCCACCTGCTGAAGAGGCAGGGGAGAGGCCAGGGGAAGAAGAGCTCCGTGAGCAAGGTCCAGAGAGCGACCCCTGGTAAAGAGAGCGAGAGATGTGGGAAGGGACGCTCCTGACCGCCGGGAAGGTCGGGGAGGGGCCTTGGCCTATTGCAGAGGCAGTGTGGGGAGAAACTCCCTGTCTGGACCTCTCCTTGATCTCATCTGCAGGACCCCCTTCCTGCCTTCAAAGCCCCCAGCGCCACTCCCCCCAACCCTGGCTTCCCTCCCCGTCCCCCCGCGGCGAAGCTGATGAGCTGGCTGCACAGGGGGCTGATGGCGATGCCAGTGCCCCCAGCGCCGCCTGGGGCCAGCAGAGGGTGGGCAGGGGGGCTGCAGAGGCAGGGAGGGTCTCCAGCGCCGGCTGCTGGCGAAGGCCCCGGGCGTGGCGGCCCCCGACTCCCTGTTTCCCAGGCATGCCTGGCCCCCCTCCGCTGAGACCTGGAGGGCTGTTCCGGGGCAGTGTTGGGGGGGAACCCCGCTCCTCTCCCGGCCTCACTGGGTCCTACCTGGGGGCAGGGCAGTGGCCTCAGTCCACGGGTCGGCGCTGGACACAGAGCAGGCGCGCTGGTGCAGCCCCTCGGGGCGCGGACCGGCCCAGGCTGGGCTGCCAGCCAGGTGGGGGGTACCTGGGGGCGGGGGTGGGTGGGAGGAAGGGTCAGACTGGGAGGGGCCCCGGGGGAAGGGGGGCCCACAGGCCGTCCTGAAAGCACAGCTACCCACAGACAGAGCTTGAGAAATGCCCGCGGGACACTGGCAAGAAAACGAGGCGCTCCTGGGTTCACTGAGTACTGTGCCAGGTTCGCCAGAGAACCGGGGTGGGGACTCAAGCCAGCCTGAGACCTCACGCCCCACCTCGCTCCCTGCCCTGTGAGCAGAGCCAGAAGTTGGGCGGGGACAGTGGGGCTGACTCCCCATCACAGCCTGAGCTCCTGACCCTCCTGCTCAGGCCCTGAAGCCCGCACTCCAGGCCACACACTCCGTGGGCTGTGCCTCAGCTCTGCTGCCATTCTGACAAGAAATAAGTGTATCAAATTCAAGTAATTATGTCTAATTAGTATTAGTAATTATCCTGTTGGGCTGCAGAAAATTAATCTTTCGTTTCCCATCGGGGGGAAGGATGCAAAGCCGGGGGAATGGGGCAGCAGCTCCAGGAGCGCCGGGGGCGGTGGCAGGGACCTCCCTGGCTCATCAGTTATCATGGACAGCCCCGGGAGGCGATCGCAGCCCTCTTGCCTCGGGCCACTGACCTGAGATCCCACAGGGCCTGAGGCCAGGAAGCCACGGCCAGCAGGCAGGTCTAAGCAGCAGCGGCCACGCCCAGGGATCTGCACAGACATCGGGGGTAGGGGGGAGTGGCCGGGTGCTGGGTGCTCAGGACGGGCAGAGACCCCTGGGGCTGGACGAGCCTGACAGAGGTCCCCGACCTGCCCCACGAGCACAAGGGGCAAGTGTCTGCAAGAAGCCCAGGGCCAGGCAGCCCCGAGCAGAAGCGCCTGGAAGGGAAAGGAACAGGCCAGCCGTGTCATACCGATGCTCTGGGGCCCGCAGGATGCTGCAGGGTGGGGCAAGTTCTGTGTTTCCTGACACCCACGGTGGGAGCAGACACACAGCAAGCGCTGATTAACACCAGGGCGGGCCAGCCCCTCGCCGCCACATGCCGAGGCCCTGCTCTCCGGAATCCTGCCCCCTCCCGCTCCGCCTAACAGGTCCCTGCCATCTCAGCCTTTCTTGGGGTGGCCTCCCCCTGCCCCCACAAGCCCGGTCAGGAAACCTTCCAGGGGAGCAGCAGCCTCAGGGCCGGACTTCCCGCCGCCCCCTCACCATCTACCCCGAGGTTCCAGGTCTCACTCCCCCCCTACCCCAACCCCACCCAAAGACATCACAAGGCCCAAACCTCCTCCCCACAAGCCCCCCAACGCAAAACCCCAAGGGAGGGTGGGCGCCTTCCCTTTTCTTTGTTAATTCTCCCCTCATTACGCCTGCAATCCCACAATCAGTGTGCACTGTAATTGTCGAATTTGATGCTAATGATTAATGAATTAAACATGGAGCCATCAATTAGTCCTCGGAGGATAATTCTGCATAAAGCAGCGGATAATGTAATTACAGTAACAAAGATAATGAGATGTTAACATCGCCCGGTGAGCGGAGACGCGTTGTGAGTGTGCGCGAGGTCGCTGGCGGTGCGCCGGGGGGACGCGGCCCCGGGGGGCGGCCCGGCTACGTGTTCCGGGGACATTGGGGAGCCGTCCGTGGGCGTGGGTGGGTACGTGGGGGAGTGGGCTGCACCCCTGCTGCACGCACCACTTCCGCTCCCCAGGTGGGGGCCTTCGGGGGACGTGGCAGGACACGGTTCCAGGTGTCCCTGCTCAAGGAAGCAGCCAACGGTCCCCCCTGCTGCCTGCCGGCAAGCAGGGCTTCCCTTCCATCCACTTCCATGTCCTCTGCCCTCTGGTGCCACCTGAGAAGCCCTGGGCCGGCCCCACTCCGGGCTGCCCTCGCTGTCCCCGGGCCAGCGAACCCGCCCCCTCGCCCCCAAGCACACCTCGCCGGCAGCTCCGAGCACCCTACTCATCTTCCTTGTTTTCCTGTCCTTAGCGTTCCTCTCTTCACCAGTCTACTAGCGCACTTTCTGCCTATTTCAAGGACCTCGTTCTGAGCCCGGGGAGGCTGAGCGGAAGCACAGAGCTGCCCCAGTCAGGCACACATAGGTTCAAAACCCCCTCTACCACTTCAGTGGGATTTCGGGTGCTCAGTTGCTAAGTCGTGTCTGACTCTTTCCAACTCCATGAATTGTAGGCCACCAGGCTCCTCTGCCCATGGGATTCTCCAGGTAAGAATACTGCTGCCTGCCCAGTCGCTAAGTTGTGTCTGACTCTTTGCGACCCTCATGGATGGCAGCCCACCGGGCTCCTCTGTCCATGGGATTTTCCAAGCAAGAATACCGGATGGCCATTTCCTTTTCCAAGGGATCTTCCCGACTCACGGACTGAACCTGTGTCTCCTGCGTTGCAGGCAGACTCTACCACTGAGCCTCCAAGGAAGCCCCTCTGGGGGATTTTACAGACAACTTACTTAACCACTCTGAACCTTTGTTTTTCCATCCGTAACATGGGAACACGATCTCAACATCAGGGCTAGCACACTTGGCACCCCTCAATCAGCGGTGCCAGGGCCCCTGACCCCTCAGTGCCTCCAGACAGGGTGGCACCCTGGCAGGGCGGGGACCCTTGCCTCAAACAAGCACCATCTTTCTCTCCTGACTGCTGAACGCGGTGGCATCCACGCCTCTGAACAAAGACTCCACCCTGCACTGCAGAACTGAGGATGGTTAAAGGGTTCGCCCCAGGCAGCTCGCTCGGCAAGCGTGGCTGAGATGTAGCCCCCATTCCTGTGCCCCCATCCCCTGCCCCGCTCCGGATGCTGATGCCACCTGTCAGCACGAGGCTACCTGTCCCTGCTCTGATTTGCTGGGCTGGCCACTGGCCACTTCCCCTACTGACCCCATGAGGGCCGCATTTTGGCCAACGCATTAGCTGGGCTGATCCTGAAGCCTGACACTCGGTGCAAGCCTGCCCGGAGCCCTGAGGACCCAGGCTGGGCACAGCCTCCGACATATACCTTCCCAGGCCCCTCCCATCACAGTGCGCCCCATGACCCCACCTCAGCAGCCCCTCACCTGTGCCCCCACCCAGCTGCGTGCTACTCCGCTCCAAGGCCAGCCCGTTGGCCCGGGGGCTGGTGCCAGGGGCTGTGGCCGGCGTGGCTCGCGGCAGGCGCTTCCCGGGCACCTTGACAGTGGTCCGCAGCAGGTCGATCTCCTTGCCGTGGATGTTCTGCATGTAGTCCTGGGGCCGCATGGACAAGATAGGGTTGGGGGGGAGACTCGTTAGGACAGGCCACTCTTCTGCAGCAAACCCCGTCCTGACCCTCCCGACTCCTGGGTCTCTCCCTGCACTGTCCACGTTTGTGGAGCCCCCCCAGTACCCCCCATCCAGGTCTGCCTGCGTGTGGCTCTCGGGGCTCCGCCGGGAGCGGGGCAGGGGCCACAGAGGGCCTGGGGCCAGGAGTGACGCTTGGGCTCCTTTACGGAAGATGGCTTGGGAGCAACGCAAAGGAGGCCAAGTGTTGACCAGAGATGGGACTTGGAGAGAGGCCGGATGGCCGAGGAGAGGGACTGACAGGCCCCTGGGGATGTAGACGATGGGCTGCCCCGGGCCGTGGGTAGCTGGTCACCAAGAACCCCAGCCCTGTTTGCAGACGCTCCCACCGCCACTTGGGGCCTCGAGAACTTTTAGTCTAGAGCAGCGCCCAGTCCTTAGAATGTGAATAAGCTGCTCAGTCCTTTCCGACTCTTTACGACCCCGTGGGCTGTTCCCCGCCAGGCTCCTCTGCTGATGGGATTCTCCAGGCAAGAATACTGGAGTGGGTGGCCATTCCCTTCTCCAGGGGATCTTCCCAACCCAGGGATCAAACTCGGGTCTCCTGCATCGCAGGCGGATTCTTTACCGTCTGAGCCACCAGGGACGCCCTGGTGCCTGACGATAAGTATTTGTCGAGTAGCTAAAGGGAAGCCTTCGACTCTTTCTGCCATCCTGAGGAACAGTGAGACAAGTACACGGGTTCCAGATACCAGTGGACATCCCAGCGGCAGGAACAGTGACCAGCACTAACGTCACACGTCAGCCGCCCAGCCACGTGCCAGGGGTCCCCCACGAGACAGCTGATATCACGTCTGTATTTCACGCACTGCCTCACGTGAGTGTCCCGACGACCCAGGAGGACGGCGTTACTGTGCCCGCTTTACAGATGGAAAAACAGGTTATCCTTACAAAGAGTGACCTGCCCAAGGTCACAATCAGCAGGTGACAGGGCCAGGCTCAAGCCCAGCCTGTTCAGGTCCCCAAGGAACTTCCTCTTTAGCCCCAGAGCGAATCAGCCCTGCCTGCATGTCAGCACCTGGAGGGCTGGACGTGGACAAGGGGGGATAGAGACCCCAAGAGCGGGAGCGGCTGGGTGCCTACCTCATCATGCCTACTGGCTTCACCTTGCCCCGGGCGGAGGGTGGCAGCTGGCACGGCGGGAGGTAGGACGAGGGATGCAGAGTGGAGCCCTGCCCTCCCTCTGGCCTCCCTCTGCTTAAAACCTCCCCCAGCCCGGCCCAGTCTCCCTACTGCTCTGATCTTCTCAGGTGCTAATCCCTTGTCCACGGCCCTGGCAAGTTCTTGGGCGGTCCTTCCCCAGGGGACAGAAGCCGGGCCAGTGATGCCAGCTTAATTCTGGAGGGAATTTCACTGGCTGGACTCAGACGGGCTCCTCTCTTCCGTTGTCGGAAGTGCCTCTGGGACATTTTGCATCCAGGGCACTGCCCTGAGCACCCGGCTCAGTGGTGTCCTTCCAGGTCCCAGCCCTCTCACCCCACCTACTGGGACACCACTTCCTGTTCCCAGGCATTCTCCTGCCTTGTCATCTTTCAGCTTCAGGGAAAAGAGACAATGTCCTCTGCTTAAAAGAGCTGATGGGGAGTGCTGGCCAGGGTGGGCTGACCAGGGGCTCAGGGCTGACCCTCACCCTGTGAATGACTGAGATGACCTTGAGGAGAAAGGGGTCACCTGGCCCCAAGGAGCCAAGAGAACACAGGCATCTCCAAAGAAGAAAAGGAGTGAGATCGAGGGAGCAGAGAGCCCAGTACCAGCCATGCTCCTGCCCCCGGCAGGCTGGCGTTCCCTACAGGAATCACTGGGGCCAGCGGAAGGACCACGGGGAGGATGGGGCACCCCGATGCCAGCATGCAGGCCAACTCCCGGAGGCCTAGCCAGGCCTGTGCATGCTAACTCACTTCAGTCGCGTCCAGCTCTTTTGAGTCCCCATGGGCTGCAGCCCGCCAGGCTCCTCTGTCCATGGGATTCTCCAGACAAGGATACTGGAGTGGGTTGCCATGCCCTCCTCCAGGGGATCTTCCCGACCCAGGGATCGAACCTGCGTCTCCAGCATTGCACGTAGATACTTTACTGCTGAGCTGCCTGGGAAGCCTTTCAGAAGGCCCACAGGGGCCCCGCCAGCCGGAGAGAAGCGCCCTGCCCTGTAGCTCTGCCCTGTGTCCCTGGCCTCCTGGTGAGGGATGGGGCGGTGCCTAGCCTCGAGCATACCCTGCTCCCAGGATGCTTGGTTTGTGTTTCAGAAGCACAGAACAGCATCGCTGAGACGCAGACAAGGGCAGGCTCCACCACAGGAGGGCCCCCCTGCCCCGACCTCCCACTCTTGCTCTGCTGAGTGCTGCCAGGGCTCTGTCCCCAGCCTGAGCCCCTCCCTATGCCCTGGTCCCTTCCCCAGTCAACTCCACCCACCCCCATTCTCGTCACCGCTGGCCCTCTGGCCTTGCCTAGCACTCAGGGTGCACCCCACCATCCTGGCGGCCCCCACACTCCAGGCCCCCACGGCCCTCCGATCAGCTCCGCACGCATCCCATCCCGGGTCCCCACGCACAGTCGCATCTCAGCTCGAGACGACTGTCAACAGCTGGCAGGGCCGAAGACACAGCTGCCGTCCCTTTCCCGGGGGCGGAGCTTGGGCTGCTCTAGTTCCCAAGGAGGTCACAGCAGCTGCAACAGTTTCCAGGCCCCGTGACAGCCCTGGGCTGCCCAGGCTGGGACACCGGTCAGGGCAGAGGCGGGGGAGAAGCTGACCCCAGGCCAAGAAACCAGAGCCGCTCGGAGAGACTCCGTTTGGGACCAAAGAGCCAGACGCCAACGGAAGGGGGAAAGCAGCGCTGACCACCCGACAGGCCAGCACCCAGCCAGCTGGGGGTGGGGTGGGGGACCAGCTCCGGGCCCCCGGAGGAGACTGCGATGGGCGAGCCGGAGAGGCGGCAGCGGACGGGGTGGCGTCGGGAGCGTTTCCCTCCGTCAGCAGAACGGGGGAGCTCCGCGGCGGCTCGGGAGAGCGGTCACCACGGCTGCCTTTATTACCCACCATCAAACAGCAATTTCTTCCCCAGCCTCCTCGCTAATTACCCAGCCAGCGTTCTCATCTCGTTTTATTACTGGAATTAACAACGAGTTCAGAGCGTGGAAAGCTATTAAGATGTGTGATTAAGCCACATTCAATTAGTTTCTACAAACAATTTAATTGATGTTGCAGATAGAATTAACAGAAGGTGATTGTGTGAATGGCTCCGCTGGCTGCAAAATGGGGGAGGCTGTGGCGGGCTCTCCTGGGCCCCGGCAAGGACCGGGCGTGAGGCTCGAGACCTGCCCACCAGCCCTTCCTCAGAGTGCCCCTCAGGTCCCACCAGCCTGGGGCCCACCAGCCCGACCGGCCTGCCGATTGGTAAGCGAGTCCCCAGCTCCCCTGCCCTCGAGTCTCCTGGTAGGGGGAGTGTGTGCCCTCCGGAGTTCCCGGAGGGCCTTCCTCTGCCGGCTTCCTAACAGGAGGGTGCCTCCAAGGGGAGCAGACGGCTCCCAGGGAGAGCGGGTCCCTGCTCATTGCCGGCAGCTGGGAAGTTTGCTCAGGTTGGAAAGTTTGCTCAGGTTGGAAAACACGGCCAAGGGGGATGGAGGCAGGGAAGCCAGCAACAGGAGCTCGGCGGCCACCAGGGAGGGACACCAAGAGAGGAGGAGCGGATGGAGCGAAACAGCCTCCATCAGGAGGGACCTCGGACACGGGGAGGGGCATGCACGGAGACCCTGGGCGTGGCCTCACTGGTGCTCTGTTACCACGGTTTTGAACCTGGTTCAGGTCTCCTGGACAGGAAGAGAAACGTGGACCGGGCAGGGAAGCTGCCATCTGCATGGGCCAGGTGCCCAGGGCATCTGGCGTGGGTTGGGGACGTGCTCTCGGAGCCCAGAAGCAGAGGGCAGCGACTAAAGGGCCGACTGATGGGGAGGCCACGCTCTCAGCCTCTTCACCACGCCCGTGGAGCCGGCGGCCTCTTAGATTCACCTCCCAGCAAAGCAGGGACAGCCTGGAGCCAGCATCACCACATCCCGGCCCAGCACATTGACCACACACAGTTCCCAAGCATGGCGGCCACCCAGCCGGCCTCACTTGCCCTGATGGTACCTCTCCAGGGATCCCCAGGCAGCCTGGAGGGGAGGCGCTCCTGGATTGTGCAGAAAACTCTGGGTGATTCTTACCGTCCAAGTCACGGGGCACCAGGTCACTGGTGAGCCACTGGCTTGGTGACCGAGAAGTCGACAAAGTCCACCCGAGCCTCCGCTCTCTGGGTTGTTAGTGAAGTGAAAGTCGCTCAGTCGTGTCCGACCCTTTGCGACCCACTGGACTGTACAGTCCATGGGATTTTCCAGGCCAGAATACTGGAGTGGGTAGCCTTTCCCTTCTTTAGGGGATCTTCCCAACCCAGGGATCGAACCCAGGTCTCCTACATTGCAGGCAGATTCTTTACCAGCTGAGCCACAAGGGAAGCTAGACAATACTGGAGTGGGTAGCCTATCCCTTCTCCAGGGGATCATCCCGACTCAGGAGCTGAATCGGGGTCTCCCGCCCTGCAGGCAGGTTCTTTACCAGCTGAGCCACCAGGGAAGTTACGTGTGAAAACAGCCATCCCACAGGGTCTCTCCCTTCCCCTCCACCACCAAAACCAAACACGACACCAGGCCCTGTCCTCCCTGTCCCCAGACACTCCCCTCCCAGCCCTCCCCTCCTCCTTCCGGGGTGCGGGGCCACCCAAGGGGCACGAGTGCCCAGCCAGGGCAGCAGGAGGCAGGGGACAGCGAGGACGCAGCAGAGAGAGAGAGGCAGGCGGGCCTCATGGGAGGGGGACAAGGCCACAGATGGGCTCCCAGCCCCGCAGCCGGGAAGCGCTGGGGCAGGAGGTGAGAGCACTGGGCCCAGGAGGCCCAGCCCCTCTCCCTGGGGACACTGCAGTCCTCTTCCTGGTCGGGGGGTGGGGATGCGGGGAGAGGGCGTCCCTGCTTCCTAGGACAGCACAGCCCTCATCAGGGCTCTGTGGAGAGCCTTGCCACCTCTGGACTCAGCAGGACTTGGGGAGGAGAAGGCAAGAGTTGGGGCAAGGACAGTGGCCAGGAGCCTCTGTGCTGAAGCCCCCGAGGTCGCCAGGCCGAGGCCCCTCATCTAACCGGCCCCATAAGCCGGTATCCGAGCACCGGCTCCCACTCTGTGGAGTGAGAGGACCCCCAAGCCGAGGGGAAGGGCCGGGTTGACTGGAAGGGCCCACCCCAGGCCTGTAGGCTTTCTCGGGGTCCTGGGCGCTGCCCTCAGGGGGACTGGGCTACGGCCGAAGCGTGGACCCCAGTTCCTTTCAGCTGGGCCCCCTACAACCCCCATGCCGACTCAGGGGTGGGCGAGGGGCCCTTCCGAGGCTGGCCCGGGGGCCTCCGGGCCCGGGGTGGGGCCGGCCCACGTGCTGTGCTCGAGGGGCTTCGCAGGAGAACTCATTAGGCCCACAGTGGGGTGGTGACAGAGATGGATTCCGGTGACAGCTGTGTGCTGGAGCCACGCGGCGAGGGGAGGGGGGAGAGTGTGGGAGCCGCCACGGGGCCCCCCAGTCACCGCGCCCCGCCCCCTGAGGACCCCTCTGCCCAGGCCCCGTGCCCTGACGTGCCTCACGCCAAGGGGGTCTGTCCCGGCCCCAGGCTCCCCCCAGCAGCCCTGGCTTAACTGCCCTCTCGCACCCCACTGTCCTGGGAGCCCAGGGGCACCCACACGTGTGGTGCGCGTTGGCAACACTATCTTCGCCTCCCCACCCCCGCCAAGCGTGAGCAACTCCATGTAAACAGGCCTGATCCAGCTCTTAAAACAGCTCCAGCAGAGGAAGCAGAACCCGACCTGCACACCAGTCCAGCCCCGGGGGCGACCGCCCGGTGGGTGGGTTTACTCCAAAGGGCCCGGCCAAGACTCAGAGCTTCCGGGCACCGGGCCTTAGCGTCCGTGTGGCCCCCGAGCCCCCAAAGCGAGGCCCCTTTCCCAAGAGCAGGACTTTCTGAGCTCAGGTGCGCTTCCCTCCAGCCCCAGAGTCCAGCCGCTCCACGTCCGCCTGGTCCCCAACGCCCAGCCCCGCCCAGGGGCAGCGAGCCCCCCACTCACGTGCAGGCTGGGGTGGTAGGTGAGCAGCCCGTTGTCACACAGGGTCACATACTTCTTCTTCCATTCCTTGTTTAGGGACTTGCCGCTCCGCTTGAGCAGGATGCCCTGGGGACAGATGCCGCATCAGAGATGGGAGCCAGGCGTGGGGAGGGTCTCAGTGCCCACGGGCCCCATGGACCTCCACCCCGCGTCCTCCCAGGTCACTGTGCGTGTGGGCACAGAGACGTCGTGCGGGACGGAAGTTGAACGGGGAGGGCCACCCGGACCAACCCATCCACCGGACTCAGGGGCCCCTCTCCAGTTACCATGGACCAGTGTCCCATTGTGGGGGGCGGCGCCCCCTACCCCAGGTTGTGGGGCTACATCTGCAATGGGAGGCCGGGGTTTGGACGGCCTCCCAGGATCTCCAGGGTGGGGGTGGAACACAGAAACCTCAGGGGGCCCTGGCCTCCTAAGACAAGCACCTGAATGTCCCCAGAATGCCCCAGTCTCCCCAAAGCAGGGAGTGGGGAGTTCCAGCCATCCAGATTGGCAACCAAATCTCCCATGGGAGCTGAGAGGATGCTGAGTGTGGCACTTGGATGGGCCCCAGGATGGACAAGGGCCCCAAGAGGGCAGGGATTTGAGAGTGTTGTTCATCAACAACCCTCCCGTCCCCCGGCACCGAAGCACACTGGGGGAACCCCTGGTGGACAGTGGGGAAAAGCCAGCAGAGACCCTGCGGCTCTCGGAGGACCCCACCAAGGAAGACCACCCACAGCCCCGACAGTCTCTGCTGCCCTCCCCTAACGACGACCCCTGGTGGTCCCGCACCCACTGCTGGCTCCTGAAACAGCAGCCAGCACAGGGGACCACCAGAGGATGGAGCCGGGGTCGGGATGGGACACAGACAGGCCTGGGCGGCAGGTTCCCCCAGACCAGCATCACCCCTGTGGGCCCCCTCCTCAAACCTGGGGTGCTGAGAAGAGGCAGTACTGCCCAGAGATTCCTACACACCACTGCCAGGGGGAGAGTCCCACAGTGGGATGGCCCGGCTGGGGGCAGGATGGGGCAGCACTCTGAGTGTCCCCCAGCATCACCCCTAACTCCGCCCCGCAAGGGGGTCACAAAGGAGGAGCTTAGGGCCACTGTGCCGGCCTCTCCTTCAGGAGGGGGGCACCCTGCCCTCAGGCAGGCAGGAAATGGGGGTCAGGAGACTCAGTGTGACAGAGAGTGGGGGTAAACCCCGATTCCAGGACACCCTCCCCTGCTCAGGCCTCCTACTAGGAGGTTCAGCCCTGAAACGGTTAGCGAGCAGGTGGCCTGGGATTCCCACACCAGGGGCTGGAGGTGGAGGCCTCCAGTTCTGCTTTTCAACAAGGTGTTTTAACCCCTTCCTCCCTAATCCTCCAGCTGGAGGAGGTGGGGCCGTCTAAGGACACTGGGGAGACCTGGTCCCCTTTTCTCAGGAGCAGCTTCTGAAAACTCAGGGTGTGAACTGAGACCTTCCCTAGACGGCAGGGTGCCTGGAGCATCTCAGAAGGCAGCGGGCTCCGGTCTGGTGGTCCCCGAAGGAGCCCTGGTGACCTGCCTCGGGGGCGTGGCACCCATCCCCTGGCAGGCCAGAAGCGTGGACACAGCTCAGCCGCTACCTCTCCGCTGACTGTGGACCCCAGGCCCTGAGGACTTGGGGCCAGACTCTGGAGAAGGCAGCCCAGGCTCCTCTTGCTGCTGCGGGCGGGGCTGGGGGAAGCGCCCCATCGCCCGCCTCCCTTCCCACCTGCTCCCTGAGCCTCCGCGGGAGATTCCACCAGGGCCTCTGTCCCAAAAACCTTCACGCCTGGAGCTCCCTTCTTGGTCCCTTCACCTTCACCGGGTGCCCTCCTGGTCCACCCGGGCTCACGCCGCCACCCGCCCCCACCCTTCCTTCTGCCACCCACGAGCTCTTAACATCCCCCAAGTCCTGGAAACTGCCTGGGCCTCCATCTCAGACGCACAGACTCACCTATGGAGCACCCCCCTCCCACCCCCCAGCAGGAGATCTGGAGTCAGGATGCGGAAGGCAGCAGAGGAGGGCAGACCTGTTTTGCCCCGAAGTCTTTCCCCTCCTCCACCGGCCCCTCTCTGGACCGTGGGAATGAGGCTCCAGCGCGCGTTAGCCGGGGGCGTGGGAGGAGCTCCGGGACGGGGGGGGGGGGGGTGGGGGGGGGTGGGCGCGGGGCTGCGCGATCGCGGCTGCAAGGGGGGCTTGGCCCGCGCCCACGCGCTCCGCCCGGCCCCGCCGCTCACCTGCCCGCTCGGCCCGGCCCTCCCCGCGCCCCAGGGGCGCCGGCTCCCCTCCCCGGGCAGGCCGGCTGCGCACGGCGGCGCAGGAAGCAATCTGGGGCGGAATGTGAGCAGTGCAAGGGGGCGACAGCCCCCAGAGGACCCGTTCCCCGCCGCCTCCCGCCCGGCTCCGCCAGCCGGCTTAATTGCGGAGTCCGGATTGATTGGGAATGCAAATGGCAACTGAAATGCAATCTCCACTCCCAGCAGGAGCAGGGGGAGGGGGAGCGAGGAACCCGGAGAAGCGCGGGACAGGAGAGCTGGGAAAGGGGTAAACCAGGCCTGGGGCAGAGGGGAGGGGCGCAAGGAATGGCCACCGGCCCAGGTGAGAGGAGAGGGCGTGGTGGCGCCCCATCCCGACAGTAGGCAGGTCCCCAAAGCACCACCCCCCACCCCGTGTGATCCCCGGTGGCTGGAGACAGGTGCAGCAGCTCAGCCTCCTGGCCGGACCCCTCCTTCTGAGGATCCCTGAGTTTAGGGGGGCCTGGAATCCTCAAGTGACCTCACTGATCCCTCCAGGGGCACTGGAGCCTCAGGTGCAAGTTCACAGGGCTTCATCCCCCACTGCACAGACCCTCTTTCCGCTCCCTGTGCGGGATTCAGGGAGCAGATAAATTAGGGCAGACCCCAGCCAGCCAGGAAGCGGGGTGCGTTTGGGGCTAGACTGATCTCAAAGCGAGGACAGGTAGCTGGGTGGCTGGGTGGGGGAAGCATTGCATTTGTTGACTGCCTGTGTGTATACTCAGAAAGCACACGCCACAAAGCAGGGAGTGACAGTCCCCTGCCTGGAGCAGGTCTCCACTGCCTGGCCTGGCAAGAGGCCCTTTGAGGAGGCCTGGGTTGGCACAGCCCCAGAGACACACCATCAACAGGCTTCTGGGCCAGTTCTGCGCATACAGCGAAATGGGGAGGAGACAGCTAGCTGCCATCCTCCCAGCCTATCACCCCGCCCACCGAAGAGGGTCCCTGCGAGGCATTCCTCGGCAACACTTCTGGAGGACTGAAGCACACCCAGCACTCCCCACTGTGCCCTCCGGGGGGGGGGGGGGGTGCCGAGACACTTCCAGGGGTCTCCATTCGCCATGGCCCTGCACTGTGGGGTTAGAAACCCCCATCCCTAACACAATTCTGGTTGCAGAAGCCCCAGCCTGGACGGCCAGACCTGATCACAGGACCCTGGCCAGGCTGTGTCCTCTGGCCACACAAGTCTACTCTGCACTCAAACACAGACATCACGGCTCCCGTAGACACAGGGCATCTCTAAACACCGGCTCCCAGGAAGATGTGTCTGTGCCAGTGCAGCATCCTGGGGACGCAGCAGGCTGACCACCAGGCTGCTGGCCATCCCTGGGGGCACTTGGGCCAGCAGGCTCTCAACTGACACCTCCTCTCTCCACTGCGTCCAGCTCAGCGGTTCTATAGCCCTGCACAGCACTCCAGCAAGCAACTCTGCCTTCCAGCACCAGAGACCCCTCTCCATCACTCAGTGCCTTTTTCTAGCAAAGACACCCAGGACAGGCGGTCTGGGCGCCCTGGCCCTACTGGGCAGTGACTCCAGAGACTATATCAGGACCAAGTTTCCTCTTTTCAAACACACAAGAGGCTCACCGGTAAGACTTTGCTGGTAAACACAGGGTAGGACCAGCCCTTGGTACGTCCACTCAATCCATACTCCTCAGGGTGCCCTTTTGTGAATTCTCTCCCTTTTGGGGGAGGGAGGAGGAGAGGGATGTAGGGGAAGACCAAGCCGGGCCGCAGGGCCGGGCACCTCCAGAATCGCCACCACCAATGCAGAGCCGCTGAAGGTGGCGGGTGGCTCTCTGCTGCCCCCAGGTGGTGATGAGGGTGAGCAGGCCGGCCATCCTTGCCACGGGTGTGTTAACAGCTCAGCCTGGCAGGGGCCTGGGGCGCTGGTCTCTCCCATCTTCCAGAGCCATCCTCCAGCATTGCCGGGGCCTCCTCTCCACTTTTCTCCAGCCCCGGGGGGAAGGGAGTGCTGACCTGTTTGATGGGGATGGCCCGGCCGCTCCCGATGCTGTCCACCTTGCACTCGGCTGCCTTCTTCTCCCGGTCCAAGTCGGCACCCTTTCGAGACTGGAAGAGAAGAGAAGGGGCATGTCAGTGGGGCCCCGGGGTCTGCGGGGGTTCAGCTGCCTGCCTGGAATCCCCAGCTGGCACCCCACCCTCCCCAAATCCCTCCCTCCCCCTGGACAGGCCCTAGCAGCCAGGCAGGGCCGGGCTGGGTGGGCACGGCGGGACTGGGAAGGAATGGAGACCACGAGTATTCCAACGGGTGTTTATTCTTACACACGGCACCATACAGAGCAGCACAGGTCATCACTGGGCCGGGCCCACCCCTTACAAAAGAGCGAGGACACGAGATACCGAGGGCGTGAGGAGCGCGCAGCCCGGGGGGGCCGGGGGAGGCTGGGGCCTAAGAGAAGGGAAGGGGCCCAGAGAGGAGAGGTGGACGGTGGAGGCTGCGGGCTGGCCGAGAGCAGCGCGGGGCACGACCACCAGGTGAGGGGAGAGCAAAGTCCAGAAGTGAGAGCCAGCCGCGGCACAGACACACCACACGCGGCGGCACTGTGTGCCGAGCTCAGTGGCCGCGAGGCCCGAGGGGGCACAGTGGATGCAGAGAGAGAGGAGAGGGGCCGGAGGAGGCCCTGCGCCCCTGCCGGGGCTCCTGGGGCAGAGCCCGGCCCGATGCGGATCCTAGGAAATGGGGTGTGTTGGGGGGGGCCAAGAGAGGGGAAGGCAAGCGCGGCGAGGAGGAGGAGGAGGAGGCGGCGGCGGCGTCCAGCAGAGCAGGAACAGCAGAGAAGTCCATGCAGGAAGGAGCAGAGGAGGGGAGGGGCGGGGAGCACCCCTGGGAGCAGCTGGGCCGCCGGCCGGGCGCTGGACGCCCCGGCCTCTGGGCCTCGTCGCTGGCCGGCGCGCCAGGCGGGGACAGGGGCCGAGCTCCCTTCTTCTCCGTGCGGCGAGAGCCTGGCGCCGTGCGTTCCGCCGGGCTGGCCGCGCGGGCTGGCGGGGCGCTCCAGTGGTTCCTAGCCTTGCCTGGGGGTGTGGGGGTTAGTTACAAAGGTTCCTGTGGGTCTCTGGAGTGGGGAGCACGGCGGCCGCTTCTCATCTGAGAGCAGTCCCAGGGCCCGGCCCCGCACGGGGGACAATGTCCAGAGGTGCTGTGTGTCACCACCTGGTCTTCTAATTTGGAAGGAGTTGGAAAGGCCTTTTTGTTGATGAAAAGTTGGAAACAGTGGCACATATCTGCAAATATCGAAAGAATAGAGATTTTTGGCAAGTTATACTCGAGCCGCGCACACAGTGGGTCAGCAGGTGGCGAGGGCAGAGAACCCGGGCGCCCGGGGAGGAGAGGCGGCTGAAGAGGAGAAGGAGGAGGAGGAGAGGCTGCAGGCCGGCGGTCCATCTCAGGGTGTGGGGGGGTGCTCTGTGCTCCGGGCCCCACGTCCTTCCCCCAGCTCCTCCAGGCTGCCAGGGAGCAGGCCATGGGGGCCGTGGCCAGACCAGCAGGGAGAGCCAGGCCACTGCCCACGGACGTCTCTGCTACCAGTGCCTGCCCTCCGGGGCCTCTCCTGGGCACTGTGGCTTCTGCCCCTTGCACTCCCAGACAGAAGAGCCAGTCGTGGGGAGCGGGGTTCACATGCGGCCTGTCCCAGCCAGGCTGGCCAGCAGAGAGGCCCCCCACCCAGCAACCACCCGAGGACCCCTGGGAGCCCAGAGGAGGGCAGGGGGTGTGGGGTGTGCACCCCACCCAGGATGGGAACCAGGGCGAGGAGTGTCAAAACAAGGACATTAAGTCACAGGGGAGAGACCAGGGGGACGTCAGTGGCCCGTCCAACGGGAAAGTCACGGGGCTGGGACGGGGGCAGGCATGGCTCTGCCAGAGGATGGCAAGGGGGGGGACCCCCCGCCCTCTACCCTCCCCCATCAGCAGCGACGATGAGAAGGGGAGGTCCCGAGAGGCACCTCGAGAGACATGGGCGCGTCTGGAGGCTCCCTCAAGGACAATGGCGCAAGTAAGGTCACCATGGAAACGATGGAGAGAAAAAAAACAAAAAAAAATCAGGTCGCCACAGTGAAGATGGAGAGAATGAAAGAGGCCTGGTGGGGCGGCTGTGCCGTGGAGGACGGGTGCGGCGAGGGGCACGGGAAGGCAGCGCTGAGGAGCAGGCGGCGGGGCGCACCGAGGCGCTGAGCGAGCAGCGGAGGAAGGCGGGAGGGGAGGGATGAGCGGAGAGGAGCAGGTGGGCAGGACGTCAGCGAGCGGGCACCGTGGGCACAGAGGGCAGTCACTGTAGACCCAGGCACCCACGGGCCCCACGGCGGCCGCAGGGGGGTTAACGCACAAGCAGGCAGCCCAGGGCGCTGTGTGTCTCAGCAGGTGTGAGCAGAGATGAGAAGCTGTGAATCCAGGCAGGGTCGGGGCTGGGGGTGGCGGGTGGCGCACGGCAGCAGCAGGATGCAGGGCGTGGGGCAGGGCCGCAGGGGACAGGCAGGGAGACGAGGCAGAAGCGCGCACAGCCAGGATGCAGGGACAAGGCCTAGGGAGCGCTGGCTCTGTCTGAGCTGGGTTCCTGAGGGCCTGGCCGGGGCCTGACCCTGGCCGGGGGCCAGACCAACCGACTGACACCCGAGCCCCGACGCTCGGAGAGCGGGATGAGGAGCGACGCAGAGAGACAGGGCGATCTCCTCGTGCGGGTCCACCCGGGATGGCACGCCCACATCGTCAGGCCTACGCCTCCCAGGAGGGTCCTGCCAAGTCCCCTTGCTGGACAGTGTGTCTGCAGGCCAGACGCAGGCTAGGGCCCCCGAGAGGTGACAGGTAGGGCCTTAGTGGCTGGAGGCACACAGGACCCTGGGCTGGGGGTCTTCGTGGAGGAGCTGAGAGCAGAGCCTGTGGCGGGTGGCTTGGGGGTGTGGGAAACTGAGGCAGGACTCGGGAGATACAGGGGCCTGGGGAAGACGTCCGGGCCTTTTGTCGGGCCAATGGCAGCAGCAGGGTGGTGGTGGGGTGGGGAGCGCGGTGGAATGGAAAGAACGGGGGGTGGGTGGGGTGTAGGCGGACTGGGAGGCCTGGACCTGCTCTGGTTCTGCCATCTACCGCTTCCTGCGGCCTTGGGCCAGCCACCCAGGGCCTCGGTCCACAAGGGCGGGATCCAGGGTGTCTCGAAGTTAAGAGAGCAGACGGGTCCAAAGAGCCCTCCAGCTGGCCAGGACAGCCCTGAGGGGCCGGGAGGAGGGTTTCTGTGTGGCTGTGCTGAGGGGCGGCCCCGCGGGCTCGGAGGAGGATCACAGTCTGGGTGCTGATGGGGGGTTGGCGGGGTGGAGGCGCCTGCATGGAGCCCACGGAGGGTCATAATCTGGGTGCTGGTGGGGGGCGCCTGCACGGAGCTCCCTCCGGGAGCAGCGCATGTCTGTGCAGATGCAGAGAGGGCAGGTGCAGCATCCTGGAGGCTGGGGGCTCGGCCCTGCCTGGTTGGCGGCGGGAGGGGTGGGCACGTACCGTGAAGATGTTGGAGCGCCGCTTGGACTGCTTGCGGATGGGTGTGGGGGTGGAGGAGGCAGCGATGGTCTCCACGCGCAGCTCCCGCTGGCTGATGCTGGGCGTGGAGGGGACTGAGGCTGAGTAGTCGCTGAAGGCGCTGCTGCCGCCATTCGTGGCCTGAGGACAGAGAGGGCTCTCAGGGCGGCTGAACCCGGGGGCCTGGGGCTCGCAGGGCAGAGTAGAGGGGCCGCTCGTTCCTACAGAGGCTAACCCAGGAGGTAGGCAGCAAAGGCCTGGAGGCCCGCGGGACCCCATGGTCACCGCCCTGGGCTGCCCACCCTCCATCCCCTGCCTAGGGCCCCTAGCTAAATTAGAGGCAAAGGGCTGGAGTCAAGGGCAGGGGCTGGGAGAGAACAAGACTGCGGAGTCTTGGCTCACAGCTGGGCGTGACACCAGGTGACAGGTCACCCTGGATGAGCTCCCCAGGCCTGCAAGAACGGGGAGGCTTTGGGAGGCCGGGTGGGGCTCAGGGCACCGTTGGGGGGTGCGGGGGGAGGGTGAGGCTGGTTTCCAGGCTCTGTGTGTGACAGGGCGTGAGATACGGGGAGGAGGAGGGCTGGGCGGGGAGCGAACAGCGACTAAGGCTGCTAAGGCTGCTGACCGCAGGAAGCAGAGGACGGCAGGACACACACGCAGCGGTGTTCGCTGGTGGCGGCTCCAGGAGCCATGGGCGGCATGACAAGGCCACCCCCGATGGCCCACCGGATGGTCACTAAGTAGAGGACGCGCCCTGCCCCAGCAGCCTCCTCTGGTCCGAGGCCAACACCCGAGCTGCTGCCCTGTGAAGGGCACAAGGCCAACTGGCTCAGAGACGGTGGAGAAGGCCTGTGTATGGCTCTCCCTTTCTTACAGGGGAGCCCTGAGATCTTTTACAGCTGTAAAGGGAGGGAATCCCTGGAAAAGCCCACCAGGCCGTCAGGATACGGGGGCCGGGAAGCTTTTGCAAAGACAACAGCCCTCAGCGGAAGGAGTGGCGTGGACTTGACCGCTCAGCACGCACGCCTGTGCTGGCCCAGGGCTTTCCGCAGCGCGGGAGCCCAAGTCCAGGAACACAGTTACAGAAGCCCTGGGCCAAATGTCAAGGGCCCAGAACTGACCAGGCAGTAGGCCCAGGAAGCAGGCAGGTGTCCAGGGGGTAATTTGGGAGGGACACGGCAGGACCCAGCTCAGGCACCCCCCCTCGCAATGGACTCCACGCAGCACAAAGGCCATCAGCCCTTGTGGGTTAAGTGCTGCCCTTCTAAATGCAAACATGGGGTCAGGGGCCGGCAGGTGAGGAGGGGGCGCCTCCAGGGACTTCTCTGGAGGTGGGTACTGAGCCCGCGCTAACCCTGGCTGACCAGAGCAAATGCTTAGGTGGCAGCGGCTGCAGGTTAAGAAGTGTGGAGCAGCGAGGGGAGCTGGGAGCGGGAGGGCAGGGACTGTGGGGCACAGGTGGGGGGCCAGGCCAGGCCAGGTGTGCAGGCTGAGGGGACCCGAGCCAGTGCTTTCAAACCATCTGCAAGGCGGGAGACCAGACGCGGCAGGGAGAGGCAGGCAGACAGACAGAATGGAGAGGCAGGGCCGAGGTGGGGTGGGATGGGCGTGCGGTGGGGGGAGCGCGTGGGGCAGACCGCACCTGGTTGATGTGTACAGCCGGGATGGAGGCGGCGGACACGGCCGAATGGCTGGGGGAGTTGGGCAGTGACTTGCAGGGCCCGATGGCCAGCTGCTGCTTCTTCCGCAAGGCCACTACCTTCTGGGCCACTGCAGGGGACAGCAGAGTCAATGACCCCTCTGGGGAAGTGGGGGAAACCCCACTTAGAGCCAACTGCCCCCTCCGCAGAGCCTGCCTGATCCCTCCGGGGCAGCGCCCGGCACCCGCCGAGTTACCATCCTGGAAGACGCGCTCCACGTTGAGCCCATAGGTGGCACACGTCTCGTAGTAGGTGCATCGCTTCAAGTCTGTGGACAGCTTGCGGGCCCGGCTGTCATCGATGACCCGTGGGTTCGCGGCACTGATGGCGTCTGTCAGAGACGGAGGTGAGGAATCGGGGGCTGACTCAGCCGGCTGACGCTGCGCTGTGTGGTCAGAGGGTGGGGTGGGCCGAGAGCCCGGGTGGCGGATGCCACAGAGCACGAGAATAAGGGGGTCTGGGCCTCGTTCCAGCTCTGCCGCCGACTGAGTGGAAATGAGCCACCCCCTGTGTTCATCTCAAAGAGTGCGGCGGGACACGGCCATCACAAGGACGGCAGGGTCACAGCCGGGGGGCAACCCAGCATGTAGGGGGCAGAGAGGAGGCGCCTGCTTGGGGTGGGGGTGTGGGGGTGGCCCACTGGAAGGGCTGGATCAGCGCCAGGAGGGCAAAGAGGGTAGGGGGCCAGGCTTTCTCATGCTGGCCCATGGGGACCCACAGCCGCCGCGCCACCCCAGCGAGCAGGCCCGCTCACCCTGTGTGCCCACCAGCACCATGGGCACCTCGCTGGTGTTGCGGAAGCTGCAGAGACGCAGGAAGTAGTTGTACACCGTCTGGAAGCTGATCTCATCCTCCAGGCTGAACACAAACACCACTGCGTCCACCCAAGCAGCAAACTGGGGGGGGGGGGGGGGGCGCGGAGCAGAATTACCACCCTCACCTGGGCACGGGTGAACTTTGCCACCCCCATACCACCCACCGCCGCCCCGCACACGATCTTGCTGGGGTCCCAGCTAGGAACCTTGAAAAATGGGGGCGCCACGCATGGGCCAGGGCTACCTGGAGCTCGGGGGGGCCTCCTTCATCTCGGATCAGTAGCAGGTAACTCTGGCCATCCACCACAATCTCCTTCTTAAACCGACCCCCTAGGACAGAGTGCGCGGTCAGGCCCCAAGCCGCAAAAGCGAGCCCACGACGGGGGTTGGAGCGGTGGCCACACAGAGAAGGGACCCACAGCTTCCAACAGAGAAGACGGGAGGATGGAGAGAGACACGGGGCTGCAGCCCCCTGAACAAACAGCGGGAGACAAGGACGGGCCGGCCTGTTAACGCTCACCTTCAGGGGACTCCTCCTGGACATAGGTCCCCGTCAGATAGCGGTGCACCAGGGCCGACTTCCCACTAGACAGGTTCCCTACAATGCCCTGCGGGAGAGGAAGGAGCAGTGGTCAGAGGGCTGGACAGACAGATGGTACAGGACAGGCAGGACAGGCTGATCCACTTGGGAGGAGATGGCCCAGCGCTGAGGATGGAAAAAGCAAGAGAAACCGGGAAGAGACGGGCGCGGGGCAAGGCGGAGCCTAGAGACGGAGGGGACTGGAAGCTGGGGTGGTCGGGCAGAGTCACGCCAGCCCACCACTCTAGCCCGCACCCCCAGCCCAGGGCTGCCTGTGCCTCCCACTCACTCACCACTTTAAGCTCCGGCACCGAGCGGCTCAGGGTCCACTCCTGGCTGTTCACAAAGGAGTCTGCAGGAGAGAAGGCCGCCCGTCAGGGCTGGGATGGCACATGGCCCTTTGCTATCCAGCACCAGCTGCCTCCGTGACCTGGCACCTCTGCGAGGCCACAGCCAGAAAACACCCTCACGCCCTAGTTTCCTGTGCACACTCAAGTTGCTTCAGTTGTGTCTGACGCTCTGCGAGCCCGCCAGGCTCCTCTGTCCACGGGGTTCTCCAGGCAAGAATTCTGGAGTGGGTGGCCATGCCCTCCTCCAGGGGAATCTTCCCCACCCAGGGGTTGAACCTGCGTCTCTTACATCTCCTGCACTGGCAGGTGGGTGCTTTACCACTAGCGCTGCCTGGAAGCCCCTAGCTCTCTAAGTGAAGTCGCTCAGTCGTGTCTGACTCTTTGTGACCCCATGGACTATAGCCTACCAGGCTTCTCAGTTCATGGGATTTTCCAGGCAAGAGTACTGGAGTGGGTTGCTATTTCCTTCTCCAGGGGATCTTCCCTAGAGAGCAGCAAGAATGCTCTCTGAGAATGGAACAGCGGGGTGACAGCTCTCAGTTCTCCAGCCTGGACAGACCGGATCCCTCTTCTTTCCGCTCCAGCGAAGTGGGTAGCTACTACCTTGAGTCACGCCCTACCCGGCGCCCCCGCCTGGTGAGAGGCCGCTCTAGTGGGTCTCCGCCAGACCCAAGCTGGGCTGGGGGCCCGCCTCTGCAGCCAGAAGGAACAGCTCACCCTCGCAGGGTGGGGCCACCCACTACATTCCTGGTGAGCAAAGAGGGCGGAGCCCTTCACCTGGCCCTGTTTGTGAGAGGCTGGTCCAACAGGGAGCTGTCTGCCCCTCCCAGCCGGCCCTCCTCCCCAGGCTCCTCCTCGGCAGGAGCCAGCCACCCTTTCTTTCCCAGAGATCCGCCTCCAGCGCTCCTCCTCTCAAGCCCATCCCCAGCTCCTGCCTCACCCCGGCGCTACCAAGAGCCCCTGCCAGGGCCAGCCCCTCTCCTTGAGCCTCCAGGTTGGCACAGACATCCTGGGGCCGGCTCCAGGCAACTCCGCAGGGACCAGGCTCTTGGGGCTCTTGGGGGCGGGGTTCACGCCCCCTCCCCAGGCTGCCTCCAAGAGTAGTTACAACGCGCGGGTCCAGTCCCTAAACTCATCGGCAAAGGCAGCTTAAAGCCTCACCTGGGAGAGCTAGAGCTGCTGCTGATCTAGTCCTCCCCGCCCTCCAGAGCCGGCCCAGGCTCCGAGTGTCTCATCCGTTCCGGGGCCCCTTCCTGGGTCTCCAAAAGTGAGAAAGGGCCCCTTCCGTTCCGCTCTCATTCCACTTCGCTAGGGCCACAGGAGGGAGGCCCTCCCGGGACCCACCTGGAAGCCCGCCTCTGCCACAGCCACCGTCTGCAGACCCAACAGCGACCCCAGATCCTGCCGAGCGCTGATCCACTTGGTCCAGCCCCATCTGGCGGACCCCCCACGCCCCCCCGCACGCCTTCACGGCACGCCCACCTCTCCCGGTAGCTGTCTGGTTTGTTTCACACCCGCCCTTAAGCCCGGACTCCAACCGGAGAGGACACCCAGGCCCGGGCGCTTCCCCTTACCGCTCGGCGCGCCCAGGAGTCCGGGGGCCGCGGCTGCCCGGCGGCTCCAAAGCGGCTCAGACGGCGCGGGCGCGGACGCGGGCTCCCTCCGGCGGAAGCGGCTGGTGAGCAGCCTCCAGAGGCCGGCGGCGGTACGGGGACGGGCGGCCTCGGGCGCGGCGCGCGAGGCCTCGGTGCCCAGCAGCAGGTCGCGGCGGCTGGGGAAGGCGCCCAGGGAGCTGGCGTCGCCGTCGCTGCGGGTGCGCGCGCGGGGCAGCAGCCCGGACTCGGCGCGCCGGATCTCCTGGCCGCGGCGCAGGCGGAAACTGAAGCTCTTCCTCAGCGCCGACAGGCCGCGCCGGGGGCTCGGGGCGCTGCGCCCGCCGCCGCCGCGCAGCACTTGCCAGCGCTGGCTGCTCCAGAGAGAGGCGCCCCGCAGGAAGCCGGAGCTGCCCGCGCGGCCCAGCCCCGCGCCCGCGCCCTCGGCCTCGCCCGCCAGCTCCAGGCGGTTCACCTCCAGGAACGTCATGCTGGTGGGCCGCGGTGCCTGGGAGCCCCGGGGCCGGCTGCGGTGAGTCGGCGCGGGGCTGGACGCGGGGCTGGAAGCAGGCCCG